>NW_022631223.1:0-292781 GCF_010015895.1 Lontra canadensis
TGTTGTAAGCATGTTACACGCATTTCCTCTTTTGATCCTCCAGATAACCCTAGGAGGTCAGCACTGTTATTCTCCGGTAGGGGAAACAGAGGCACCAGGCAGTCAAGTAATTTGTCCAAGCTCACACAGCTGGTAAGTGGCGGAGGCAAATAGGGCAGCTGACATCATGGAGCATGCTTTCGCTGGTGTGTGACTTAATGAGTTCTTTAGGCTGCACAGTGAGGATGATTGCCCTAAATGTATGGGAGGGGAAGCTGAGGCTCAAGGGGCCAAAGGCAGAGTGGGGATCTGGCTTCAAAACCTGTATTTGACCATCTGTGCTTTTGGGGTGTAAGCACTGAGACATTCCTTCATCTACTCACTCGTGCCTTCATTCATCTCTCTCTAATCAGTCACAGTAGGCATTTATTAAGTATTTACTGTATACCTGGTCTTGTTCTGGATGCTAAGGAGGCAGAGATGAGACAGGTCCCTAAGGCCTTTCCTGGTGGTGGGGCAGATGAACAAGCAACCTCCCTAGGATCTGGACCAGAGAGAGAGGATTCTGTCTGTAGCAGTGTGAGAGGGCAGATTGAGGAGGTGGTTTTTAGCTGGGTATCAAGGGATGAATAGGAGTTCACCAGGAAAAGTGAACTAGCGAGAGAGAACGCAAGTGCAAAGTCATGGCCATATTGAAGTGCATGCTCTGTTGAGCGACAGTTTGGTGTCACTAAGGTGGTAGAGTGCAGGGGAGTCAATGGTGCATTGCTTGGGAGAAAGTTGCTCTGTTGTTCAGGAAGTAATGATGGGGGCCTAAATTAGGACGGGGCTGGAGAGGGAAGGGCAAATTTAAGTTGGTTGAAAGCAAGGAGGCTGACCCCTGAACTTCTCAAAATGGACCCCACCAAAGAGTAGAAGGGGAGAAACAGACCACGCAGGAGAGTGGGGCTCACTTCAGGGGTGGTGGGAGCCAGGGCTTTGGGAGGGAATGGGGGTACAGATGTGCCCCCTCCAACCAGGGCCCTGGCTGGAGATGTGAATCACCTCCGAAATCCCAGGCACAGGTGGTAAAGGAGGCTGCGCGAGAGACAAACCATGCTGGACTTGGAGTCTACAGGGCTCCATCACTCCCTGGACAAGTGACCTTGAGCAAGTCTCTTTTTTCTAAGCCTCCATGTTCTGTTCTATAAAACCAGGGCCCTAATACACATGTCTGCCAGTCTCATGACCAGCTGATGGCACCATGCTGCCGGTCTCATCTTTTGGAGGGGCCCTCACTCTACTTTCCTCCCTGATTTTCTGGATGCCACACTCCCACCTGTGTAATCCACCCCCCTGGCCCCCCGCCCAAAGGTGCTCTCAGGGATACATTTCTGACCTTGGCACTCCCTGCTTAACTTCTATGGCTCCCTGATGCTGTAAGATAAAAACACAGGTCCTCAGTGCTCTGGGCCTTCAGCAAGCCAGCCCACGCCTGCCCAGTCTCATCACCCACACCTCCTCGCTGTCCAGGAGCCTCTTACTTTAGCTACAGAGCTCACGTGCCTTCTCCAAGGAGGCTGCACCCTTGCAGCCTCGTCACGCCTCTGGGCTGCAGCACATGCTGTTCCCCTGCCTGGAATTCTTATTCTCACTGTGTCTGGTGAAACTCCAATGACCGAAGTTAGCATCTATGGAGATGAGATCTGAGGGGAGGGAATAATGGCATTTGGAAGGACAGGGAAAGGAGAGGCAGTTGGAAATTGCCAGCACCTTTTGCCCCAAGTAGGGCTCTCATCCGAGCTGGCAGCCAAACCCCAGGGCCCTGGAGGTGGGCATGAGGCCACCAGGAGGAGGAGAAGTGACCAGGCAGGACCCACAGTACAGTTTCCCAAGCTTCCAGGAATCTGGAATGTGCAGTCCCATCTTGTCTGTGGTTGGGGAAATATTCAGCTGAAAACAAACACTCTCATTCCTGATTAAGGGCAACATCAAGGATCCTCTGACCCACATGAGAGGGCCTGGCCTGGGGGGTTGAGCCCGGGCACACCCCTTCTCCAGGAGACCCACCTGGACTGTGCTACGAGATGCCTGGTCAGTCGTTGCCCTTCTCGTGCTACTGAGTGCCTCCAGCTCAGCGAGGAGACTGAACCCACAGAGAGGGCTCCATAAGCTAAGGACTTTTTTTTTTTTCAGGTTCTACTCGGGTGCTGTTTTCGAGGAGGGAAACACTCTAAAAGCCAACAGATTCCTCGGGCAGGCCTTGCTCCTTCCAAGAGCTTCATTTGATGACATCCTTCAATTGCTGAACACCAGGGATGGCTTTCCCCGGGAGAAGTAGGGGCTCCTGAGAACCTGATATGCAGATGCAGAGGGACCCACCCAGAAATGTCTTCTCCTGCTTCTCTGTCCATGCCTGGCCTAGATAGCTTCCTGGGTGGGAGGCTGACTTCCTGGCTGAGAAGCCCATAGTTGAGCTGGACCACCCCCCCATCACCCCGCACCCACCGCCCCGGGTCTTGTGTCCCCAGACTTCTCTGCTTCCTCACCCTGCAGACAGCCCTGTAGAGGCTTGGGTTCCACAACCAGCTCCCTGCTACTGCCCTGATCCTGCGCTGTTGGTCCCATTGCTCCTCCTCTTTTCCTGGAGATCCTGATGGCTTTCCACCCAGGGCCAGGGGCATCTTGTGCCTTGGCACCCAGGCTGAGCAGAATTGGGAAGCTTGGGAAAGTGCTAGAGGAGGAGGGGTGCAGGAAAGCAGGAAATAAACGTGTTTAAGGAAGCAATTTTGAACGCAATAGATGTGGGTTCAAATCCCAACTACACCACTTTCTGGCTGTGTCGCTTTGTACAGATGTCTCAAATCATTTGAGCCTCAGTTTACTCATCTGTCAGATGGGACCAGTGAAAGCATGTAGCTCATGGGGCCATGGTGAGATTAAATAAGAGAACTTTCTGTGGCTGTGTGTGCGGCTCTTTGCCACCCCGCCTCGGCTTACTCCTCCAGCCCTGCCCTCAAGCAAGCACTCAGTCTGATGGGATGACCCCTTCCTCTCATCATGCCGTGTTCTTTCCAGCCACCATGCCTTTGCATTTGCTATTTCCTCTGTCTGGTATGCCATTCCTCTCCTAAGCCTGACCAGCTGTAACTCCTCCTTAAAGGAGGCCTTCCAGAGCTCCGCTCCTCGTAATGAGTCTCCCCTTCCCCTGGTTGCCCACAGTTCCACAGTGGAGAGGCTTTAAGGCAACACAACAGGGTTCTGGGGCTTGATGGTCCTCATCACATAACTCTGAAAAGAGCTTTTGCTCCCTGAGCCTCATTTTGCCTCATCTGAGAAATGGGGAGAAGAACTAAGTTCTTGTTCTGTGCTCTTTCACGTCCTGTGACTACAGAGCTGACCCTGGTGTGCAGGTGCAGCTTTGCAGTGTGTGCATTTCCTGGAAAAGAAAAACAATTTGGGCCTCACCCTTGGGGCCCAAGCAGTGGGATTACGTAAGTTCTGAAACTTATTTTTCCCTGTAATTATGACAAACTCCTGGAGCATTAGGCGAATGGACCCTGGCCCCGGCCCTTCTGCGCTTGTTGGGACATATACCAGAATTAATTTAATTGCCATCTCGGGCTTCCTTCCAAGTGGGCCCTGCCAGGGCCCCTCCCTCCGGATTTCTTTAAGTCTCCTGTCAACATCACCGGCTCAGGGCTGCTGCTTTCCCTCGGAGTCAGCTGGTGGAGCCACAGGAGGAACGGGCGCCTGCCCCAGCCCCGCGTGACGGATTTTGTTTACCCTCTTCTTCCCACAGATTCCTTCCTTAATAACCCTGGAGCCAGGAGGCTCCCTGGCAGGGATAGGGGAGACAGGGTCTGGGCGGGGGCATTGAGACAGCTCCCCTCGTGGCATGGGGAGTACCAGGACAGTGCCTGCTAGAAAGAAGCTAGGTTTCTAAGGAATAGAAGAAACATTCAGTTGGCTCCTGAGGGGTCCGCATTTTGGGAGAGAGCTAAGTCGTTCTGGAAGCTGCATTCACCCTTTGATGTCATTAGAAATCCATTGAGGAGCTTCTAAACACTGATGTAGGCTGAGTCCTGATCAAGGTTTCAGACAGACTTGTTGCGCCAATCATAGCTTGGTTATAAACAGAGCCTCAGATATAAACCGAGCCCTGATCCAGATATAACTTGGGCCTTGACCCTGGTCACAGATTGAGCTCTGGCTCTGGCCCTCGTTCCACACTGAACCCCAGTCCTAGCTATAATAGGCCTAAGGCCTGCATTTGTCCCTCAGATAAGGCCTATTTTGTTCATAGTTTTGGCATTGATCCTCATCACAGACTGAAGCCTGACCCTAGTCATGGCCTGGGCCCTCACCCTAAAAATAGACTGTGCCCTGACCTTCAGGGCTGAGCCCTGTTCCTGATCATAACCTGGGCCTTGACTTTGGTCATTGAAAGACTTGGGTTTGAGGTCACAGACGGAGCCCTAGTTCTGGCCATAGAATTAGGCCTGACCTTGGTCTTACACAGAGCTCTAATGTTAACTTTAGACTAATCCTTAATCATGGTTCATGGAATGAACTGAGCCCTGATCACAAGTGTATACTCAAACCTGATCTTTGTCCTCGTCTGATCCCAAACATTAACCCAGCTGAAGCCTAATGCGAGTTATAGACTATCTTCAGCTCTGATCATGATCCCTAGATGACCTCTAATCTCAGCTCCTAAATGAACCCCGACTCTGGTCAAAAACTGAGCCTTGTTCCTGGTTAAAGACTGAGCACTAACTTCATCCCTGGATGACACATTATCCTGGATCCAGCTGAGCCTTTTCCCTGGTTACACAATGAGCTTTAAGCCCAGCCCCAGACTGAGCCCCAATCCTAGATGCTGCCAGACCATACACCAAGTCCCCAGATTCAGGTGTCTCAAGACTGCCCCCTTTGAAGTGTGAACCTACCCTCTAGAAAGGAACCAAGATAGCCCATCTATGCTCCTTCCTCAGTCAAGAGATGTCCTTGAAGGAATGGATCATGGAACTAGCTTTGAGAGGCAAGGGACAGAGGGAGGCAGAAACAATAACTGCCAAAGGAGAAACAGAGGTGGGCAGGTGGCTCTGCCAGGGAAATAAGAAGGGAAAGAGAGAACACATGGTGTTGGGGACATGGAAGCAGACTGCTCCAGGCCTTCTGTCTGAGGTCAGAGGCTAGGAGCCTTTAACGAATCCTCTTGACAATCATCTACCCACCCACCCACTCATCCATCCATCCATACACCCACCCACCCAGCCATCCACCCACCCACCCACCCACACACTCATCCATCCATCCATCCATCCATGCATCCATCCATCCATCTACCCACCCATCCATCCACTCACCCATCCATCCACCCACCCATCTGTCCATCCATCCATTTATGCATTTATCCATCCAACCACCCATCCATCCACTCACTCAGTAAACACTTGCAGAGCACTACCAGCGAGCCTGACATTCATCCATTCCACCATACATTCAACAGGCATATATCATGTGCACTAGAGCCCACATTCTGTTGGTGGCAGGTGAAGGGCTTCTTAGTGGATGTCTCTAGAGATAAATTGCCCCCCCTTCCTCCCACCACCACTCCTCTTGTGAGTTCTTATGGCATTGGGAAATGAATCTTAGAGTCAAGCAGAGGTGGCAAGTCACTTTCCCTCTCAGAGCTCAATTTCCCCTTCTGCCAGATGGGCACTTGTGCAGAGTGAAGGAGATGACTGTTGAGAACTTACCTATACACCAGTCAGAATGGCTAGTATCAAAAAGACAAGAAATAAGTGTTGGTGGGGATGTGGAGAGAAAGGAACGCTTGTGCACTGCTGGTGGGAAGATAAATTGGTGAAATCACTGTGGGAAACAGTATGGAGGTGCCTCAACTTTTAAAAATAGAAATGCCCTATAATCCAGTAATTCCACTACTGGGTATTTACCTAAAGAAAATGAAAACTCTAATTGAAAAAGACATATGCACCCCAAACTTCATTGCAGCATCATTTACAACAGTCAAGGTACAGAAGAAGCCCAAGTGTCTGCAGATAGATGAATGGATAAACACAATGTGAGAGATATATATATATACATATGTTATATGTTATATAACATATATATGTTATATATATAATATGTATATATGTTATATATATATCTCACATCGTGTTTATATATATATATAATTTCTATATATACATATAGGAATATTACTCAGCCATAAAAAAGAATGAGCTCTTGCCATTTACAACAACATATATGGACCCAGAGGGTATTATGCTAAGTGAAATAAGAGAAAGACAAATACCATGTGATTTCATTTATATGTGGAATCTAGAAGAACAATAAACAAGCAAGAAAATGGAAACAGACTCATAAATACAGAGAACAAACTGGTGGTTGCTAGGGGTGGGGGAAATAGGCGAAGGGTATTAAGAAGTACGAACTTCCAGTTTAAAACAAATAAGTCACAGAGATGAAAAATACAGCATTGGGAGTATTGTCAATAATATTGGAATAATGAATGGTGACAGATGGTGACACACGGTGGTGAGTTTTGTGTAACATATAGAATGTTGAATTGCTATGCTGTGCACCGGAAATTAATATATTGTTGTATGTCAACCATACTACAAAATAAAAACGAACCCTCTCCGTCCCACTGCTGCAAATGAGGATAGGTATACAGTTAGCACTTAATAAATGCTGCCCCTTCCTTGACTGCTGTGTTGTTGGGAGTATGTAGTCACTAATATCACACATAAAATAATGGTGCAGATCCTCAGGGCCACGTCCTGTGCTGGGTGTGGGGCCACAGGGCTGGATGAAGTGGGCACCCAGCCCTCAAGAATCTCCCAGTCCCAAAGGGGAGGTCGGCTAATCCTGCCCAGTGTAAGGGACTAGGTGGACATTCCATAACATCTAAGGAGGAAGGCAGATTACCTTATCCATTCTGGGGGATGGATACAGACACCCCCATTCGCTCCCCAGGAAGATCCAAGGGTGATCAGAGGGGGGGCCTCTGGGAGGGGGGCCAGAACAGACACCCGATTTGGTCTAATGAGGGAGGCAAACAAATCCATACATTCTCGGGGAGGACATACCCTGAATCCCAAGGCAGCAGAAATTTAGTGTTATCACAGTGGCTCAGAAAACAGAATGGGGACATGAGGACCTGCGCATCCTCTATCATTTGACTATTTCTAGAGCAACTACTATGTGCCTGGCCTCATTCTGGGTGCTAGATAAATAGGGGAGCCAACAGCCTTTGAGGATACCTAGGTGCTTTGGAAATAGTGATGCGGGAAGCTAGGCTTCTTTTGGGGGTCCAGAGTTTGGAGGAGGGGGCAAATCCCTGATACCTCCTTAGGGGGCTACAGATGTCAGCGAACCAGAGCCCCAGAATTCCCCTGTTAAGCCTTTTCTTCCCATGATGCTCCCCAGGACAGGATACCTTACAGTCATCTGCTATATCACCTTGTACCACATTGCCTGTCTCTTGCCATTGAAACACCAGACACTTAGAAGTTTGTCTTAATGATCCATGGATGCATTAAAACCATCCCTAAACTTAGTGGCTTAAAATAGCAACCACTTACTAGCCCCGCCATCTGATCCGGGTGCAGCTGGGCACTTCTGCGGCTTTGTTTGGGCTCACTCGGGCAGCTGTAGACACCTTGGGGCCGGAGGGCAGAAGATGTCATCCCTTAGGTCTGGCGGTGGGACTGGCGGCTGAGCCACACGTCTCCAACAGGCTAGCCTGAGCTTCTCCAACAGATCTGGCTTTTCCCAGCGCAAGACTAGATGCTAAGTCCTTGCTCCCCCGCCCCTCCAGCCCCCCGCCAACCACCATCCTGCTTTCTCTCCCTACTGGGGAGGATTTTTAAAAATCCCAGAATCTTTTGGAGAAGGGAAGGGAGCACCTCCATGATCACTTAATACCTCAGGCACCTTGGGGACTTTAAGTTAGCATTTTTTGCATTTACGGAAGGCTTGCTAGGAATGGAGCTGAGCGCCAGGGTGTCCCAGCCCTGAAAAGTTACCATATAAATCAATCCAGTTATCCCCTAACCTTGCTCTTCTTTTTCTTTTCCTTTAATTTTATTTCATAGAGCTGTAATTTATATACATTAAAATGTATATAACCCTGGATTAGCTTACTAAGGCTGCCATAACAAATACCATAGATTAGGGGGGCTTCAACTCCTGAACTTTATTTTCTCACTGTTCTGGAGGCTGGCAAGTTCAAAGACCAAGGTGTTTGCAGGGTTGGTTTCTTCTCAGGCCTATGTCCTTCTCCTTGTGTCCTCCTGTGGTCATCCATCCCTCCCATCCATCCCTCTGTGTCCCAATCTCCTCTTTTCATAAAGACGCAGTCCTGTTAGATCAGGGCACACCCACTCGACCTCATTTTAACTTCTCTCCCTCTCCAGCTTTATTGAGTTATAACTGACGAATAAAACTGTAGAAGTTGAAGGTATACAACATAATGATTTGATATATGTATATGTTGTGCAATGATCACCACAATAAAATCAGTCAACACATCCATCACCTCACATACTTACCTCTTTTTTGTGGTGAGAACATTTAAGATCTACCATCTCAGCAAATTTCAGGTACACGATACAGGATTGTTAATTACAGTCACCACGCTCTACGTTGGATCCTCAGCCAGACTCATGTTATGATGGAAAGTTTGTGACCTCGACTAACATTTCCCCTTTCCCTGACCTTCTGGCCCCCCCACAACCCCTCTTCGACTCTCCAGTGCTGTGAGTCTGACTTCTTAAAACAGCACATGTAAGTGAGATCATATGGTACTTGCCTTTCTCTGATTTATTTCACTTAGCATCACGCCCTCCAGGTCCACCCACAGTGTGTCAAAGGGCAGGATTTCCTTTTTATGGCTCAATAATATTCCACTGCATTTATGCACAGTGGACATTTCTTTGTCCATTCATCCACTGAAGGAAACGTAGATTGTTTTGTGCCTCAAATCTAAGGAAACTTTGACTGTTTTTGTGCTATTGTGAATAATGCTGCAGTGAGCACTAGGACGCAGATGTCTCTTGGAGATAGTGATTTCATTTCCTTTGGATATATACCCAGAAGTGGGGTTGCTGGCTCATATGATAATTCTATTTTTAACTTTTTTTTTTTTAAGATTTTATTTATTTATTTGACAGACAGTGATCACAAGTAGGCAGAGAGGCAGGCAGAGAGAGAGGAAGGGAAGCAGGCTCCCGGCTGAGCAGAGAGCCCTATGCGGGGCTCGATCCCAGGATTCTGGGATCATGACCTGAGCCGAAGGCAGAGGCTTTAACCCACTGAGCCACCCAGGCGCCCCTATTTTTAACTTTTTGAGGGACTGCCATACCATTTCCATAGTGGCTGCACCAATCTGCATTCCCACCTATGGTGCACAATGGTTCCCTTTTCTATACATCCTTGCCAAAACTTGTTTCTTTTGTTTGTTTGTTTTGTTTTGTTTTTGATACTAGCCATTCTAACAGGTGTGAGGTAATATCCCATTGTGGTAGTGATTTGCTTTTCCCTGATGAGTAGGGAAGTTGAACAACTTATCATGTCCCGGTGGGCCATCTGTATGTCTTTTTTGGAAGAATGTCGATACAGAACTCATTTTAACTTAATCACCTTTTTTTTTTCTTTTTAAGATTTTATTTACTTGTCAGAGAGAAAGAGAGAGTACAAGCAGGGGGAGCATCAGGCAGAGGGAGAAGCAGGCTCCCTGCTGAGCAAGGAGCCCAATGTAGGACTTGAACCCAGGACCTTAGGACCATGACCTGAGCCAAAGTCAGATGCTTAATGGACTGAGCCACCCAGGCATCTCTTAATCACTTCTTTAAAGTCCTATCTCCAGATAGAGTCACATTCTCAGGGGCTGAGGTTTAGGACTGCAACATATGAATTCAGTCGGGTGGAAACATAGTACATAACCCTTTCACATCTATGCTCTGCTGACTCTTGACAAAGGTATACACCAGAGTAGGTAAATGGCACAATCAAGATGCAAGTCATCACTCCAAAAACATTACTCTCATGCCCTTCGTGGACCATTCCTACCTCTACCCCTCATGTCACTATCAATTCGATTAGTCCTTTCTAGACTTCCACATAAATGGAATAACTCAGTGTGTACTATTTGGGGTCTAGCCTCCCCCCCTCAACAAAATGATTTTGGGGTTCTTCTGTGTTGTGCCCATGAGTTGTCTGTTCCCTTTTGTTGTCAGTAGTGATCCTTGTGAGGGACGTTTAGGTGGTTTCCAGGTTGGGGTTTAGTAAGATAAAAGTTCTAGAAACGTTTGGGCCTAGGTCTTTGTGTGGCCACCTATTTCCATTTCTCTTAGGTATCCCCACCAAGGGGCTGGATCACTGGGTTGAATGATGAGCAGATGTTTACCCTTCAAATGTTCTCCGCAGTGATTGTGCCATTTCACAATCCCACCAGCAATGCGTGAGAGTTCCGAGGGCTCCATCTCCGCATCAACCCTTGATGTGGCCAGTCTTTCTGACTCTAGCTCCAAAGGCCATGTGTGCTGGGATGGCATTGTAGCTCAACTCAGGTTTCCCCATTGCCTAATAACGTTGAGCATCTTTTCCATGTGCTTATTGGCTACCATATTTCTTTCCTTTTGCCAAGTGGGTTGTCATTTTTTTTTCATTGTGGTAAAGAGACGTAATGTAAAATTTGCCATTTTAGGTGTTTCGTTCAGGGTCATTAAGTACATTCCCAGTGTTGTGCAGCAATCCCCACCATCTGTCTCCAGAACATTTTCGTCTTCCCAAACCAAAACTCTGTCCCTACTGAACGCTAACCACCCATTCCCCTCCTCCGACCCCTGGGAGCCACCATCCTACTTTCTGTGCCTATGAATTTGACTGCCTTAGTGTTTGTCCTTTTGTGACTGGCTTATTTCACTGAGCACAATGTCCTCGGGGTTCCATGTTGTAGCAGGGTCACAATTCCCTTCCTTTCTATGGTTGACCACGTTGTGTTTAGCCAGGCATCCCTCGATGTTGGGTTTTAACTCTTGTGAATCATGCTGAGATGAATATTGGTGTACAACTATCTCAGAGTTTCTGCCTCAATAATTGGGCAGTCATTCATGACTGAGTTATGAAAACCTGACCTTTTTTTTTAAAAAGGTTTTATTTATTTATTTGAGAGAGAGAGAGTGAGAGAGAGCAAGTGCAAGAAGGGGGTGGGGCAGAGGGAGAAGCAGACTACCCGCTGAGCAGGGAGCCCGATGCGGGACTCGATCCTGGGACTCTGGGATCATGACCCGAGCTGAAGGCTGTCCCTTAACCAACTGCGCCACCCAGGCTCCCCGAAAACCTGTCTTTTTCATTACCATCTGAGTTTCAACCTTAGTTATGGTTGATGGCTCAGTGTTTCAGCCAACATCTTGGTTATCAACTAACACTCAAGTTATTCACCAGCCCTGACTTTTAGCCAAGATCTTAAAAAATGGGCTCGCACCTTAGTGATGAGCTAACTCCTTGTTTTGTAGCTAATGTCTTAATTAGCAAACTAACGTCTTTGCTTTCAGCGAAACACCTTACCTCTCAGTTAACACTTTGCTTATCACCTACCATCCTCTTGTTCGGCTAATGCTTTAGTGGACATTAATACCCTTGTTACTTCAACCAAGATAAGATCCTGCTGAACTGAGAAAGGAAAGTGGGGGGCTTAAGAAGGAAATGTGAAGACGTTAAAGGCTCCACCTGTATGTAAATGAGGGAGGTCCTCTGAGGACCTTCCTTACCTCACTTGATTGTATATTGGAGTGGAGAATGAGCCTCATCTTGTTCTCTTGACGCCACCAGTGGGCATTGAGCCCCTCAACGGGCCCAGCCCCTTGTTCTGTACGTGTTTAATGACTAAGGTATAGGAATGTTCCCAGCTTAGTTGCCCTTCCCAGCTTTGCTGGGGCAGGAGAGGCCAGTAGAGCTTTGAGCAACACGAGCCTTGATATCTCCTTCCAGCAAATGGGTGGCTCTAGGCCAAGCATGTGCAAGGTTATGTCTCCACAGTGAAAAAAATAACTCAGGGATGAGCGGGTTTGATTTATGGGGACTGGCCGTGGGAGGGAAAAAGATACGTGTGAGCCTAGATTTGGAGCTCATGAGAGGGTGGAAGGGAGAAGCAGAAGTGGCTGAGCTGTCAAAGGGAGCCAGGGTGCTAGGGTCCTGGGGTCAGCTCAGATGCGGCCTGGAGTTGTGGAGCCGGTGGTAGGGTTCCCTTGGTGGCTCCCCAGCATCCATGACATCAAGTCCCCCAGTCTTGTTCACACCTCCTCGTCCCTATACCCTGTGATGCAATCATGCCTGGGTCGCCTGTCCCCAGCCACTAGAGGCTTTGCCAGTTCACTGTGCCCTTGCAGTCAGTACCTGAAGCCCAGTACCGCCTGCAGCCTTTGTGCACATATCCTCACCTCTGGGGATCCTTTCTCAGGGATAAGTCCATCTTAGGATTTTTTTTTTTTTTTTTTTTGGAAGAGTCTTATTGGGAGCTGAGGCACTGTGGCTATAAATAAAGTTCTGATTCAGAGCCTGGCACTTCGTTAAAGTGAATGAGTGAATTTGAGTGAATGAATGAGTGAGTGAGTGAATCAAGTGAGTTAAAGGATAAATGAATGAATGAAGGCATGAGTAGGAGGGTACCTTCGCTCTCAGATCTTGCTGATATATCACATGCTACCCAGAAACACCTGGAATCCGGTCCCCGGGACCAAAAAGTGCGGCTGGCCCTTCTCTGTCTTCTGTCTTGTAGCTCCAGGGGATCTGGGATCTGCTCCTTGCTTAGGCCACCATCCTGAGGCTGTATCTGAGCCAGATCCAGGTGCCCTACCATAGCCAAGTGGGGTGTTGGGGGTAACACCTTGTACCCTGGCATTCTCTGGCCCATGAGCACTAGAAAAGCATCATCCTCTGCTGGGCCCAGGCTAACCGGGCTCTGAGGGCAGCTCGGAGGGCCCATCCCCAACCTTGCATGACTCCCACCTCAGCCTCGTACTCCTGAGCTGGATGTGTGTGACCCCAGGTGGGTCCCAGGATTTCTCTAGGCTCACATCTGTTGCACTGGTTCGTTTGCATGACCTGACCCACCCTGAGCTTCCTGATCTTGTCTCCCACTCTGACCCCATTGACCTCAGCCACATCCAGCTAGTTCTAACCTCAGGGCCTTTGCACTGGCTCTTTCTTCTACCTGGAATGTCCTTCCCCCAGATTTTTGTTACTCCCTTTCTTTCTGTCTCAGCCTAAAGGTCACTCTCTCAAAGAGGCCTTTGCTGAGCATCCCAGGAGGCATGAGGTCAGCCCAGCCCTGCTGTACATTTACCCCCTGAGTGGTATCAGGGCCTGGGAGGGGACATCTCTTCTATTGGGCCCAGAGTTTCACATCCTAAATATGCGGGGAACATAGGTCATTGGCCTACAGGATTCCAGATCCTCTCTCTGCTGTGGGCTACTGGTTAAACTTCATTATAATATGATCTGCTGTTTATTGATGCCCCTAAAGGTATAGTATCAAAGGCTGATTTTCCAGTTGGGGAAACTGGGCTCAGAAAGGGAAGTGGCCTGCCCAAGTCCACACAGCAGCATCAAGGGATGGAGACTGCAAATCCACGTCTTGTCCACACCCTTGGCTTCCCCTCCTGGCTCTGGCTCTGCCCCCATGACTTCCCTAACATTTGCTTCTCTCTCTGTAAAACAAATCCCAGACTCCAGGAAGCAAAGCGTGGGGTGGGAGAGGATGGACAGAGCCTTGTACCTGGGAGGATGCTGTGTCATCTGGACCAGGGTCTACTTGGATCACTGGACTCTCAGTTGTGTTCCATTCTGGGTCTGGGTCCCCATCCTGCTATGGGTGAGTAGAGTCTTGCTGTGGTACAGGTAGAGAGAAGTAGGGTGACTAACTCATCCCATTTGTCTGAGACAGTCCCAGCCCGAACCCTGGAAGCCATGAATTCTGGAAACCTTAGTCCTGGGCTCCTTGGGCCTGTTGGTCCCTCTCAAGTGAAGGGAGAGCAAAGCAGGTGGGAGGCCCGGCCCCAGCAAAGGTTGGGAGGTGGGAATGAAAGTGTGTGAGTGGCAGATCTGGCTGCTTTGGCTTGTGGAAGCCCTTCTGGGTCTGGGGAGCAGAGAGGAGTGGGAAGAAAGAGGAGGGATTGGGTTCTAGGGACCTCGAATGCCAAGCACAAGACAAGGGCATCAGGAAGTATTGTGACTTTTTGGAAAATGCCCCTTAGAGGAAGGAGAGCTTGGGAGAGGCAAACTGAGCGCCTGGAACTCTCTCTAGCCTCAGCAACAAGCCCTGGAAGGAGGGGGGAGGGGGCTGACCCTCTCGCCGGCCAGCCTCCAGGCGCTGCTGCCCGACACAGTGGGTCCTTTCTTCAAGAACAGGAATTCGGTAACAAAACACCGAACAACACCCCCGTGACAGCCTCTGCCTGAGGGGCTTTGCAAGGGGTGGGCAGACAGATAAGCATACCCCAGACAGCCGCTGCTCTGGGAGGTTCTGTAACTGGAAATATCCGCCCTGTCCCAAAGCCAGGAGCCAGGGGTCTGCTCCTCCCCGGTGGGGGCGGCACATGCCTGTGGTTTGGGGTGTTGGGGGCCGAATCCAGCTGGATTCTTGGCCATGAGCCCCAGAAGCCAACGCAGCCGCCCAAGGATGCAGGGAGAAGGCCGACAGCCCAACTGCTGACAGGACGCCCCATAGCTCCATGGCTCGCGCGCTCCCCTCTGCGACCCATTCCACAGAGGGGGAAATGGAGGGCCAGGGAAGGCACAGGCTCTTTACCCAAGGTCATCTTGTCGGCAGCCGACCTTGTCCGAAGCCTGTGATGCCCCTGGGGCCCTCCCTCGGGGCTGCTGAGGACACACAACAGCGGTTAACTATCACCCAGGTGGGGGAAGGTGTCCACGCTCTCCCCCACACCCCTGCACCTCTCTTTTAGAGCTGCTTGTAGGAGTAGGGTTTCATGAGGACAGGTTATGGGGTTGAAGCAATGTCGGAAAACCCTTCCTCGAGTATGCTGGTTCTCAAGGCGGGGTCCCAGGACCACTAGCAGCAGCTTCTGGAACCTGTTAGAAATGCCCCTTCCTGGCCCCTCCTCAGACCTACAGAATCAGATGCTCTGGGGGTGGGTCACAAGCCCCCGGGATCCTAGGCTCCAGCAGGGCTGAGAACCCCTGCTTCTGTCCAGGGTGAGAGAGGACACTGAGGCCCGGGTTGTCCCCTTGCTCAAGGCAAAGCATCTTCTAGCTTCAAGCTTCCCTCCTCCAGCATCCCAGTGGTGAAGTCAATGGCCTCTTTGTCTTGAAGGTACCAGAAGCTCCTTGAGGGCAGAAGCAGCATTTGATTGTCTTTTTGTTCTTCCCAGGGCCTTACCATGGTGCTGGGCAGTTCTGAAACACCATTTAGTCAATTAACTCATTTAAGAAGTTCTCCGTTATACTCTTGATACACTGACTACCTCGCACTTCCACCAGGATCTGGCAAGTCGCTCCCCACTTCCTTTTGGGTGCCAGTCAGCTGTGTCCTGGCATTAACATGGGGACGGGCTAGCCCACGGTCTCTCCCCAAACTGGGACGTCACTCAGAACTGAATGAGACCCAGTAAACTCAGAGATCTTTGATTCCCCACCTACTGCCCTCGCCTGGTGTTCACACCCCTTCTATTGACTCGCTCCCCAACCCCAGCATCTCTGCCTGTCTAGGGTGCCACTCTGATCAGAGGGCAAACCCTTTAAACTGAGATGGGACTCTGCCCCTGCCAGGCTCCTGGAATGATCACTTACTCTCCTCTGCCCGTCTCTCTCCACGCTCCCTCTTCCAATGGACAGCCAGATCTCCAGGGTTCTCATTCTAGGAGTGGGGTTTCAAACTCAGAGCTAAATCTGGACCCTAGATCGGATGAGAAAAGCTCCGTGGCCGCCATGAGATTGAGGGGGCTGCAGGCTCCTTGGGGCCTGAGTCGTCCATCAGCGTACTGTAATCCCATAGCGTGGGGCTCGGCTGCCACATGACATTTAAGCACCTCATTCTAACATGTGCCAGAGAAACAGATTAGGCTGTGTGGGACCCAGCACCGGGGCAGCTGCTAAAGGGCTCTGCTCTCCCTCCTCCTTCACTTCCCTAGGGTCTGGACAATCGTACCAGCCTCCACCAGGCTCCCTGCCTCCAGGCTTAACCCTCTCCAATCCACCTGCCCTGGGCACAGCAGTGACCCTAGCATACCCCTGCTAGATTCCCCTGGATGGACTCTGCCCTCTCCAGGACACAGCCTGAATCCTTAGCCTAACATTCGAGGATCTTGACAGTCTGACCCCAACTTGGCATTGTGCATCTTTTCCCACCAGCCCTTCACCTGCCTTCTGACCCAGGGTGGAACATTCTCCCAGACACACCAGGCTCCTCACGCTCCCAGGCAGCCACCTCTCGGTTCTCCAGGGCCTGGGGTACACACCTCCCATTCCACCTCCACCTGGCCACTCATTCAGCTGGTCACTCATTTCACACTACCGAGCGCCTTCTGGATGATAGGCGCTATGGACTCTGGGGACAAACAGCTAAAATCTGTCTCCTGCTCTTATAAGCCTCCATCTGGGAGGAGGGATGAATGCAGGACTCCGCAGGGGCGGGGTTACCTGGACCAGCGCTGAGTGCGTATGAGTGAATTGGGGAAGGAAGGGAGGGAAGAGCATTCCAGGCAGAGAGAGAGCAGCCCATGCAGAGGCCAGGAAGCAGGAGGGAGCAGCACAGGCCGCCATGATGGGTACCAGTGCAGTTGCTTGGAAGAGCCCCACACTTGGATTTTAAAGCTCCCAGTTGCTGCCTTGAGATTCATCACAATTTTATCTTCGAATCTGTGTTGCTGAAGTGGAGTGTGTACTGGGGGACTTGGAGGCTCGGCGGGCACACGGGCACGTGGTCCCGCCTCCTGCCACCCCTCTAGGACATTCAAGGTCCTGCCAGGACCTCGCCCCCTGGTTCCCCAGACCCCATCCCACTGACGTGTCTTCTGCCGGGGGCTTGGGTACTGGCAGAGGGAGAGTCAGGGTCCCACGCCCACGGCATCTCAGTGAAGGGCAAGGCAATGGGTCTTCTGGCCCCAGGCTGACAACAGCAGAAGGCACATGGTGAGTACCTAGTGCAGAAGGATGCTGCCCCAACAGGGAGGGTACAGTACCCTGTGGGTTGCCTGTCACAGTGGGTTGCGGTGGCAGGCCCAGGAAGGGGAGATGTCTGGTTTGGTCTGCCGCCCCTGTCTGGGGTATGGCACATCGGTCAGGCAGCCAGTGGGAAAGGCAAGCCGGAAGTCTGTGGGCACGCGAGTGCTGGGTTGTGGGGCAACGCCAGGTGCAGGTGTGGGTTCCCCATGAGCGTTTCTGCACTCAAGGGGGTGTGACACTAAGTAGCCCCATGAGACAGAGACAGATAGAAAGAATAGAGAGAAAGAAAGATTATGGAAGAATGGAAGAGGTTTTTCTCTTAGTCCCTTTAATGATATTTTGTTCCTGCCTTTTGAATGGGAACTAGAGGGCCTCTGAATTATGCAACCAGTCCAGGAACAGAGCATGTGTGAGGAACTCAGGGCAGGCAATGTGGCTGGACAGAGGGACACTGACAGGGAGCGGACCACTGTGCACCAGGCACAGGCTAGAGGGGCTTAGGAAACCAACCACTCCCTGCCTGGAATGCTCAGAGAAATTAAACCCTATTTCACAGGTGGGGGAAACAGGGCGCAGAGAGAAGGGAGTGCTCTGAGACCCCACCCAAGCTGTAGCCCAGATCATAGGGCACGGGGTGTCCTCAAACCCTTGAACCCAGGGTGCTCATTGTGTTTCAGTCAGTGGAGGAGTGGCAGGCAGGAGGGGGTGGCAGGAATTACTTGGGGTCTGGAGCCTTCCAAGTCCCTGGGGCTACTGGCCCCACCCACCCGTACCCTGGTTCCAAGCAGCCAAGCAGCCATTCTGAGCCTGCCCATCTGATAAAGGCTCGTCTTACATCACATCTCTTCAGGCCCCCAGCAGCGGAGGGAGTGAGGGAGCAAGGGAGCCAATGCTTAGCCAACAGCAGGGGTGAGTTTCAGAACAACAACAGAAGAAGGGAGGGTGCTGGAGGGGGAGATTTGTTTCCCCTGCTGACTTTCTGACTTTCCTACCCTCTACTGCAAAGCCTCTGGCTTCTCATGGCCATGTTTTTCTGTGTGGAGAAACCAACACGTGGGTCTTTTGGGCAGACATTCAACCTACCCCCATGAAGGCTTTAGGATCAAACATAGGAGGCCCAGTTCAATGTGAATTTCAGAAAAACAATTCTATATTTTAAGGATAAGTATAGCCCAACGATTACACGAGGACATACTTATACAAAACAAGTGTGTGACATTTATCTGAAATTCAAACTTAAGTGGGTATCCTTTATTTTTATTTGCTAAATCTGGCAACCATACTCCTGCTTAGCCTGCATGCTTCCCCTCTAGACAGTAACACCGAAACGAATTAAAGTGCCCTCACAGCTGAATCACATTTCCCCATCTGTGACCCAAGGCCCAGAGAGCAGAAGGCTTTGTTTGAGGTCACATAGACAGAGAGTGTCTGTCCTGGACACTTCGATGGCACATGTATTTGATGGGCTACCTGGTAGGTGAGAATGTTGCTGCTTCCGTTTTGTAGAGAAGGAAACCGAGGCCCAGGGAGAGGCAGGGGCTTCCTGGGACTCATGGGAAGTCTAATCCCAGTCTGATGCAAGGCTTAAGTCTGACCCTAAGGCAAGGCTCCAGCCTCTGCAGCCACCACCCTCCTACCCGGTTTGGGGGTTAAGGATGTGGGGATCAGGGAGATAGATGTGAGTTTAAGCCTCATCACCTCCCCTCCCTGGCTGGGTGACCTTGGCCAGGTGCTTCCTTTCCCCAAGCCTCAGACTTCTCATTTGTTAAGCGGGAATAATGATAGGGCCACTTCATAGTGATGATAGATGGAGGGAATCCATGAAGCCCGTTGCCCACTTGGACCCTTGGCAGCTGGCTTCCAGCTCTGTCCCCAGCCTCTCTCTACCCACGTGCATTGGCCCCTTCCCCCTGGGCTGGCTCCAGAGGCCTTCCCTGGCTTCAAGGCTGTGAGGTTGCTTAGAGGCCTGGAGGGAGAGCCTCCTGCCCCCCGGGTCAGAGTAGACGCAAGGTGGGCACAGAGAGAACCGGGGTTTCCCAGGCTCCACAGAATCTATCTCATCTCTCATCCTTACCACCTCTTCTGTGCATTCCGCTCCTGCCGTCGCCCTGCCCAAGGCCCCTGGCCAAGCCGTCCCCTCTGCTTGTGACACCCTTTGTCCACCATTACCTGAAAGTCTTCCCCCAGATGGTCCACATCTAGCAGAACTACAAAGACAATCGTGATGATAGCCAGCGTGTGCCTGGTCCTTAGTCGGGACAAGGCACTTTCCAGGCACTTAGCATATGTGGAGTCATTTCGTTTTAACTGTAGCCTTGAAATATAGATGCTATTTTCATCGCCACTCTACAGAGAGGGTAATGTAACTGGTGAGTGGCAGAGTCAGAACTTGAACCCGGGCAGTGCAGCTGGGGTCTGGGCACCCAAGTCATGGCCATGCTGTTTCTCTCTCACCATGATGTCTCCAGCCCATAACATATGTTTGGTATCTAGTAGGTACTCAATAAACAGTCATCAAATACATGGCCAGATGTATATCGGATCCCCCATTTCTCTTTCTGGGTCTCTTTTGCTGACAACATGTTTACTCCCAGAGGTCAGGAACAGGATTGTATCTGTCTCATGACCATCCCAGAACCTTGTACACAGTAGGTGCTCAATAAATGCCTGATGAATAAACAAAAAAATGACGGAGCCAAAAGAAATGGTTCAGGGGCCTAGAAAGACAAACAACAAGGAAGATGGCCAAGAATTTTTCCTGCAAATGAGACCACAGGGAGCAAAGACCGGACACCGAATTCATTCGGATGACCCTTTGTTATGCACTCAAAACATTTGGCAGGACAGGGTGGCAAGGGGCATGTTGCCCAACTCAAGAAGCAGGCTGTGGGGGTGAGGGTCATAACAAGCTTGCAGAAAGCCCTCCTGAGGGTGTCCTGTCCAGCATGTTTCATGTTCAGACACTAATTTTTAGTTTTTTTAAAAAACAGCTTTACTGAGATAGAATCCTGTGCCATAAAATTCATCCATTTAAAATGTGCAATTCAGTGCTTTTTAGCATAGCTCCAGAATTGTGCAACTAATACTGCCATCTAATTTTAGCATATTTTCATCATGCCAAAAGAAACCTTGCATCCCTTAGCACTCACTCCCCATCCCTACCTCCCCACCGCCAGCTCTAGGAGATCACGAATCTACTTCCTCTGATTGAACTTGTCTGCATTTTCCATGCAAGTGGACTCCTGCCATCTGTAGCCTTTCGTGACTGGCTTCTTTCACTTCGCATCATCTGTTCAAGGTTCATCGATGCTGTAACATGGGTCAGGACCATATTTCTTTTTATTGCCAAGTAATATTCCATTGTGTGTCTACACTGAATTTCGTTTTTTCATTAATCAATAGATATATGGTTTTGTGACTAATTTTTAGCTCTTAGGAATAATGTTGCTATAAATACCGCTATATGGACGTAGGTCTTGACTTCTCTTGAGTATACACCTAGGAATGAATTGCTGAAACATGATAACTCTGTAGCTAACAATCTGCTGCCTCTTAATTTGGGGGTAATTATGAACAATATCTTTCTTTAACAATTTAAAAACACATTCCAACACCTAAGCACTCCTGTAACTTCCACAAAGCGCAGGCTAAGCCCCAAACAGGGGATTCTTGAGGGGATCGGGCATACCAGCGAGTCATGTGAGTTCAAAATCCCAGCATTGTCACCTGCTCTGTGACTCTGCCTGACTGGGTCCTCTCTGGAACTCAATGTCCTTGGCTGTGACCACGAGATTTCCATATGTAGTTTGAAGGGACCGTGTGAGAAGCAAATGGCATAACAAGTCCAGACCCCAGAGCATACGAGATCGTGGATGTCATTTAGTGCAGCAGACATGTGTTTCTTTGTGCCTGATACCTGACACTTTCATTTTATAGATGGGAAGACTGAGGCTGGGGAAGGACTAGGGTTTTCCCTGAATTAGGGCAGTGAGGAAAAGCACAAGCACCACGTCTGCCCTTCAGTCACATTTTAAGCAAAGGAGAGGTCAGGTCACAGTCCCCTAAGTCATGCTGAAGGTTTTCACCTTGACCCCTTCCCCTCCTGCCAGCTGCAACGATGAACTGTGTCTGGGGAGGGGTCTTTCCCTCTCTGGGCCTCAGTTTCATCCTCTGTAAAATGGTGCTTCCCTCGTCGGGTGTCTGGGAGGCTAGAGTGAGGTAATAGACGTAGGATTAAGCTCTGAATCCTGGTGGATATAAAGTGCTCAGCCGTTGCTTCCAACTCTTAGGAGAGATGCAGGGGCTGCGTGGGGGGAAAAGAGTAAAATAAAGTGAGAACCGTGAAACATGATAGTTTGCAAGAATTACCATTCCAGGTGCGCCCATCACACTGGCTGTGATGAGAAGAACAGACAGAAGCAGGTTGGTGAGGAAGTGGAGCATCTGAGACTCTCCCACACGGCCGGTGGGAGTGTAAAATGGTGCAGGCATTTGGAAAACTTTGGCAGAACTACCAAAGCTGAGCGCACACGTATGGGACCCGGCAATTCCACTGCGAGCTACTTACCCAACAGAGATACACACTACGATCGCCGGAAACCTTGTTCAAGAATGTGCAGCCCCATTTGCTGGAAAGGCTCCATGCGTCCCACAACAGGAGAACAGGCAAATGCTCTGTAGTGGTTTCGTGTGAGGGAAGAACAGACAGCAAAGAGAACAGATGAACTGCCGTGAACTCTTCACCAACCTGGATACATCTTGCAGGCGTGCTCTTGAGCAAAAGAAGCCAGACCCGAGGGGGTACGCAGCAGGCAATCCCATTGGTATAAAGTTCAAACAGCTGAGGCGATTCTATGGTGTGAGAAGTCAGGAAGGCGGCCCTTCTTTTGGGGGGTGAGGGGCATGTGGGAGCTTTGATGACACAGCCCTTGGAGGCTGCTGCTTCCTAATCTGGGGGACATGGGTGGGTTCGGGTTGTGAGGATTCACAAAGTTCTCCAGGCATCCTTTCTGCCCTTTTCTGTATGAATGACTTCCTCTGAACAAGCGTCCTGAAAACTGGAAGCATACGCACTTTGCTAGAACATATACAAAGGGGCAGGCATTGCTCACGGGAGGATGGTGGCTTCTGCTGCAGAGGGTGACAAGTGGGGGTTGAGAGAAGATAAGGAAACAGGCATTGCACAGGCCGATGGCAGAGGGGCACTGGTGCCCAAAGGCAAATATGTTTCATTTGAGGCACTGGGTCCTAGAAGGACCGACAATTACAACCTGAGAGAGAGAGAGAGAGAGAGGGAATGATTCCGTGTCCAGGCCACACTTCCTTGCCCGATGTCTCCTTCTGTGGCTCGGGAGCATTTCTGTGCACTGCATAGCCTGCAGTGTTTAGACAATAAACTGAGTCACGATCATAAAGATAACGGCAACTGTAATGCCACCATCTCCACAATGCTTCCCTGGGTCAGGCATGACACTAACCCTTTGTACATCAGTTGGTTCATTTGTTTGTTTGGGCCAAAGGCTGTGCAAAGGTGGGCATGTTGCTCCAAAAAAGAAAAAAAAAAAAAAGTGCCTCCAATTTATCACTGCCAATGGGGACAATGACAGTCCTCAACCCCCCCCCCCCACAGGACCACCTGGGTGCTCAGTGTGTGAGCATTCCAGGACGGGCACTGTTGTTATTAGTGGAAATGTCACTTTGTTATCATTCCTGTTATACACATGGAGAAACTGAGGCTTGGAGAGAGGAGCTGCTCTCGGCCCAAGGCCACATCGAAGGGATAGCACCAGGGCTGAGGCAGGTTTGTCTGAACCAGGTGGCCAGGCCTTGTTCTTATGACTGCAGGGAGGACCCTAGCTCCCTAACCTCCCTCCCGTGGCAGGGGGTGAGATGGCTCAGACTAAGCTATGGTTGATTCCCAGGCCCCTTCTGAGGCTCCAGGCAATGGACCTCCCCCTGCCACGTCCTTGAAGCCCTTTCTTATAAGCTCCAGGGAAGGGTCATGGTCAGGGTTCAGTCCTTGGTGAGGGGCAGGCTCTGCTCTGTCCACGCTCATTCATCCAGTGACACAGGCCACCCCGGGCTTGCCAGAGACTCTACCCAACTCACAGTGTCCCTCTGGCCTCAGTATCCCCTTCTGTAAAATGAGTTTGAGTGGTGAGAGGCACTGGCCTCTCACAGTCCCTTTGCTTTCCTCTTGTGTCCTAAGAATCTCCTTGGGAGCTTAATTCTGAACTCAGCCAACAGTGGGACCCAACCTGGCCCCTGGTCTGCTTTCTGGGGACTGGACTGGACATTTTATTTTCACAGAAGAGGACCCTCACAGAGCTGGCTCTTCCATTTCTTCTCACAGGAAGCATTTCCTGGCCCCTCCTGCGAGCGACTGCAAAGAGGCATCAGACGGGCTCCACCAGCCAGCGCCAGAGAGCAGAGAGATGGACGGGCTGCCGCCCACAGACAGACAAATGGACATACTGCATGCCAGCCCTGGGCTCGGCTCCTCTGTGTTCCTTTCCGGTCCTAGTGCAGCCAGCAAAAATCCGTCCCCACCCCAGGGTGGGCTGGGGATGAGCCTTGTGAATCCAGAGAAGGGGATGTAACTGGAGATTGGGTCATTGCCACGGGAGGCCACTCTGCCTGCTGACCAAGCTGGGCTCTGTGTTCACAGGAAATGGGGCCACAGTTAATGCCAGTAGAAGGAACATCAGGTTTTCGCTAACCAGCCAGAAGGAGAAGAAGTTAGTTGGTGGTGATGTGTGTGGGCCTGCTGGGGAATGCAGGAAGAAAATTCATCCTCATGAAGGTGATCGTTTCTTTCATTTTAGACCTTTTAGGTTAAAATCAGCTGCTCAGCCCTTGGTCCCAGACACTGGGGCCAGCCTGTGGGGGTGTGAACCCTGGGCTGCCTCCAGCGTCATGATTTGGAAGGCTCACCTCATTTTCCTCCTTGCCTCCCCTGGAAAGGAGCGATAACAGCAGCACTCACCTCCTACGGTCATGGGAGGGTCCAGTGAGAAGATGCGGGTGAGGGGCTCTGTGTAGAGTCTGGATCCTGGCAATGACTGTTATTAATTTAGGTCAAATGGTCTCCACGCCTGAATGAGCACACTGTCCCTACAGATGAGTATTTACTTACAAGTATAGATGTGTTACTGAACTAGCCTATTAGGGACACTAGAGAGCACATACTCAAATGGAATTTTTTAAAAGATCATGAGTAGACACAGGCATTCTCATCTTTGCTCACCCAGTGACTGCTGTTCAGCACACCCCCTGCCCAGCCCAGAGCTTACCCTCCACCCAAGAGATAGCTGAGCGGGGGCTGGGTCAGGGGCCGATGTCTCAGATGCCCCGTCCCGTGGGCTCCACCACTTCCTCATGAACCCTCTAGGAAGGAAGGCATTGGGCCTCCCACGGTGTACGGATCAGGGAGAGGGACGCAAGGTGGACATTTGGATTTTCTTTAACCTGTAAGCAGGCCTCTGGGTACTGCTCCAAGCATTTCACAAATACTAACTTTTTTTTTCTTTAATTTTATTTTTTATAAACATATATTTTTTTTCCCCAGGGGTACAGGTCTGTGAATCGCCAGGTTTACACACTTCACCGCACTCATCATAGCACATACCCTCCCCAATGTCCATAACCCCACCCCCCCTCCCAACCCCCCTCCCCCCAGCAACCCTCAGTTTGTTTTGTGAGATTAAGAGTCACTTATGGTTTATCTCCCTCCCAATCCACAAATACTAACTTATTCCACCCTCAAAGAGGAGAGTTTCTGTATTAACTTTATTTTAGCAGATGGGGAAACTGAGGCCCGGAAGGGTTTAGTAATTTGCCCAAGGTCACACAGCTGAGAAGGAATAAAGCCAGGCTTTGAACCAGTATGTCTCCAGGGCCCACGTTCTTTCTCATGCTCACCATGACCATCCTCACCTCTGGCTTCCCAGAACGGGGAGTATCTATTCCCAGACGAGGCCCAGAGGAGCCAGTGAATCTCATACCCCAGGCTTCCCCCATGGGCCGGTTGCAACAAACATTCTAACAACAATATAATGCTCATCCCCATTTATAGATTCGGAGACTGAGGTCCGGCAAGATGAAATTAGCAGCCCGGGCCCCCTAGCTGAGACGTGGGGCAAATGGGATTCAGACTCATTGTCAGACTACCAAGCAGAGCTCTCCAGCACCAGCTGAGTTGCCTCGGGAAAGCGCTATTTGGAGAAGAGCACTGGAGAGGGAGTCCTGAGGCCTCAGCTCTAGTATGCCAGTAGTTCGCTGTGTTATCTCAGGCGAGTCCCCAGGGAGGGTCTCAGTTCCCCTGGGCAACACGTGGAGGGAGGGGTTGAGTTCAGGAATTTCTTAGCCTTTCCGCCCCAATGGTTCCCAGTGTGTGGTGAGGGCAGGCACTGCCAGAGTCCAGCAGGGAGAAGCTATTTGGGTTTGAAGATCCATAAGTCCAGGAGGACTTCCAGAAGGAGGTGAGACTTTAACCTACCCTGAAAGGGGCCCCCATGGCCACGCCTGGCATAGGCTGAGTTGTCAGCCCATTTTACAGAGCATTTTACTGACCTGAGGTTACGCAGTGAGCAAAGGGTGGTCCCTGAATTTGAAACCAGAGCTGTCAGAGCCCTGCTGTCCAACACAGAAGACTGGAAGAGAGGAGGCAGTCCCCACCCCAGAACTCTAAGAGATGGAACTAAGGTATGAACACCAACATTTCAGACCCAAGACAGGGTGTACCTGGCAAACAGTAGATGCTCAATACCTGTGTAGGGGAAGAAAAGGAAGGGAGGAGGCCCCACAGCAGTCTCCAGCCTGGCAGGCCTCGGGCTTCCTACCAAGCAGCCATGCCCAGCTGGGCCACTGTGGGACAGGAACCTCCAACATTTGGGGGCTGTCCCAGATGTGCACTGCACATAGCGCACATTTTGGACTAATTAGAGCAATGTTTTCCGCTTTGCTGGCTGCCAGGCACTCCTGGTGTGCCCAGCCCTGGCTCAGGGGAGGTCACTGCTTTCCAAAGGCAAGGGCAGGGCAGGACTGGGCCCTATGGGGCTTCCAGAATTTGGGGCTCACCCCTCTGGGGTGGCTGATGTGTTCTGGACCCAACAGTCCCACTGTGCCCCCACTGGTCCCCACCTCGACTGCACAAGCCACCAGCTGGGGGGGGGGGCAAAGCGGGCTATGGAACATGGACATTTCCCCTCACACTGCACGGAATGCAAAGAGCACCTCCGTCCAGAACCCATCCCACAGCATCCTTGACCTCCTCAGTTTGCATACCACCCCCAACCTGAGACGAGGGACTAGTCACTTCTCAAGGTGGCCTGGGTGCTGCCTTCCAGGACAGCAGAATGAGTCTGAGTTGGTTGCTTCAGAACATGGGGGGCCGGGCCACTAGCTGGCTCATATAGTCTAGGCTCAAGACTCAGACAGACCTGGGCTCAGACTTAACCTCTATTCCCTCTGTTTCCTGATTTGTAAAATAGGTTGGTGGGGGGTAGGCGTGGAGGGGGAGAGTTATATTGGGAAGGCTGCTGTGAGAATTAAAAAGGTTAGCTGCAGGGGCACCTGGGTGGCTCAGTTGGTTAAGCATCCGACTCTGGCTTTTGGCTGGGATTGTGATCTCAGGATCATGTTGTCGAGATCCGCATTAGGCTCTCAGCTTAACGTGGAGTCTGCTTCTCCCTTTCCCTCTGCCCCTGCTCCCAGCTTGTGCTCAAAAGAAGGAAGGAAGGAAGGGGGAAAGAAAGAAGGAAAGAAATAAAGGAAGGAAGGAAAGGAAGAAAGAAAGAGAAAGAAAGAAATCGAAAAGAAAAAAAAAGTTGGCTTCATATGCAAAGCACCTAGGCCAGAGTAATCACTGTGTAAGTGTTGGCTATCATTGCTACTACTATGACTAGAAATGTCGTTGTCATTCTGAGTTAACCATTTATCACTATTTCTTAACTTACGAAAACCTGAGATAGTCACTCTATGGCTCACAGGGCTGCTACGAGGATCATATGTGCTAACCTCTACACGTGTAGATTACCACACAGTACTGGGCAGATCACTGGCATGTTATATCGTGACCCCAGGACCTGGGATCGGAAGAACGGAGTTCAAGCCTCCTTATTTGTTGCTGGGTGACCCTGGGCAACTCCCTTAACCTCTCTGGGATAAGCCAGGTGCTCCATAAACGTGATCCCTTCCCTACCTTCTTGGGCATGTTCCCCTGCCCAGCCCACTGACCACAGGGTGGCCCCTGGAGGTCACTGAGCCTGCAGAGAGGTCACATGATCCCCTGGGATGAGCCCCTCCATGTCTCCCACAGGAAAGCCCACAGGTGCAGCATCTCAGGTTCGGAGAGAAAGTCCCCTGAGTGTTGAGAGGAGGGCATTTAAATTAAATCCCAGGGCTGTCAGAGGGCAGATGGGAACATCATGGGGCCTGAGGGAGGCCTGGATACCCTGGTACCTTCCTGCACCTCAGCCCCCCATCGCCTACCTGCTTACTTGGCCCCTGCTCACTCCCTTCTATCTGCCAGGATGGCACCCCAGTCCCTACCCCTCCACTCCTTCCTTTGGGCCTCGCAACTCCTGGCAGGACTGGCCGCCAATGAATCAGAGCATCGACCAACTTCTTTTACACATAGGAGCGTGCTGACTTCTCCCTAACGCTGGGAATGGGGGTGTCCATCCCTTGTCTCCAGGGAGACTTCCCAAGACCATAGGGTTGGGGTTCTGACCCTGTGCCCAGTGCTCATCTGCCCCTAAGTCGTTTCTTCTCTGCCAGATTTTGCTCTCACCTCTACCTCTATCCAGGAAAGAACATCAGAATATTCAACTGTCAGGCTGCAGCAACCCATTGGAATAGTTGGTAGCTGCAAACAGCCAACTGGGCCCTGTCAGGCCACCTGGCCCACGCCCCTGCCTTGCACAATGTATCTTTATGGATGCTTTAGCCTCCTCTCCTCAGTCCTCTCTCCCCAAGGTCTGGGCCAGGGTGATGCTCTGTCTCCCCCCAAGGACATGGGTCCTGCACACAGTAGGTGCTTCACACAAAAACTACTTATATGCCAGGCCCCACACGGGGGCGGTGGTGGGGGGTGCGGCATACAACAGACTCTGACCCCGTGGTAGGGGAGGTTGCTAGCAACACGAACACAAATGATGTCAGATGATTCCAGATGGTGGAGTGCAAAGAAGGACATCTCCAGGGGGCCTTGAGGGAGGGCACCACCGGGAGTGGTTTGCTATTTAGATAAAGAGTCGGGGAGGCCTTTGTGGGAAGGTGACATTTATGCCAGACCTGGAGGCTAAGAACGAACCAGCCACAAAAAATCAGAGGAAAGGGAGATAATGAAGGGGAAAGGCATTGCGCAGACACCCTGAGACCGAGCTTGGAGAGTTGGATGGGTGTGTGTGGGGAGAGAGTATGCGGCAAAGACAGGAGTTTGGACTATCCATGGGGATGGCAGATATGGACTGAAGGGCTCAAGCAAGGGAAGCAACACCATCTGATTTATATTCTGAAAGAATCCATCTGGCTGCTGAGTGGAGAACAAGTTACAGGAGGACTGCAGTGATGAAGAAGGGAATGATTTCTTCCAGTAGCTTGAAATGAATAAGGTTTAACTTAACGGCAGATTGGAATAGTATCTCATTACCCTTGTTCCTTTGAGACAGTGGGCTTCTGGAAATCTGAGCTTTCTGAATAATAAATTCAGAAGAGAAAATGGTGAGCTCCCACCAATAAAGAATGGCAATCTACAGAGCACATCAGCACTTAAGCCATGGAGAGTTGAGGTCACTCTCCAAAGTTCCAGTAAGTTCCAATAGCTATAAATTAAGTGGAATTGAATTGTAATGAACTCTATCTATTAGAATAGTTAGGGTTTGGCACACAGATGTACTTGGTGCAATATAGTGTTTTAAACAAATCTGAAACAGTTGCTGACATTTCAAGATCAGATTTCATGTAAAAATCTGGATTTCTGTCTTCTTTGGAATATTCCAGAACTCTGGCAGCCCTGGGTTCTGCATTCCCTCCCAACCATAGTCAGGGGGCAGAGCCAAGGCCACGTCTTTCAGACAGGATGCACGTGTTCTAGTTTGCTGTAGTCCCCACCTCCCTTGCTGTGCCCCCCATCCAATCACTGGCTACTTTAGTGGCCTCCAAGGCATCTGAGCTTGAGTCCTATACTCCTTTACAAACATTTAAAAGTCTAATAATTCCAAGGTTTGGTGAGGATGTGGAGCAGCTGGAATTTTTATACTTTGTGGTGATAGTGTAACTTAACAAAGAGTTGTGTTGGGTCACTTTGGAGACTATCTGGTAATTTCTAGTGAAGTTGGAATCTTTTGTAAATTGAAGACATGCATTTACCATAACCCAGGATCTCCTTCCCTGGGTTTATACCCTAGACAACACATGTGCCCATGTGTACCAGAGATAACCCCATGTCCATAGACAGGGGAATGATAAACGAATTGACTGTAGCACCACACCAGAATACTATATGGCAATGATAATGACTGAGTTGCAGCTTCATACACCAGGAATGAAGTTCAGAGACGCAATGTAAGTGAAAAAAGCAAGTGTCCGAAGAATAGAGATGGAACAATCCCTTTTATATGGTGTCCCCAAGCAGACCTGCTAAACAATAACCTATTTAAGGAACTGGGTAGAGGCATTATAATTAAGAGAAAAAGCAGAGGAATAGTGAACACAAAATTCCAGCTAGTGCTTACCTCCGAGCAAGGGAGGAAAATGTGAAGATTCCAAGAGAGTGGTGATGCTTTTTTTTTTTTTTTTTAATGATTTTATTTATTTATCTGACAGAGAGAGACACAGTGACACAAGGAACACAAGCAGGGGGAATAGGAGAGGGAGAAGCAGACTTCCCACAGAGCAAGGAGCCCAATGCGGGGCTTGATCCCACAACCCCTGGACCAAGACCTGAGCTAAAGGCAGACACTTAATGACTGAGCCACCCAGGTGCCCCGGTGGTGTTCTAGCTCTTGAGCTGGGTAACAGAACTGCACAGTTTGCTACGTTATTATTATTTAAATTTATTATGGATGATATGAGTTATCCCAATTTTTAAATTTTAACAGATATATTTGGGGGTGCCTGGGTGGCTCAGTCAGTTGAGCATCTAACTCTTGATTTCAGCTGGGGTCGTGATCTTGTCGGACTCCACACTCAGCAGGGAATCTGCCTGCATTCTTTCTCTGTTGCCCTCTGCCCCTCCCTCGCCCTCCATGCTTTGTCTCTAAAAAAAAAAAAAAAAAAAAAAAAAAAGGAAAAAAAAAAAAAAAAATAGCCAGGTTTTTTTTTTTTGTTTTTTTTTTTTTTAAGATCTATTTTGCTGAAGGCAAATATCATCAGGAGAGAATAAATTGCAGCCATCTTAAGTGCTTGTTTTGATATGTTTTTACACTTGAACCCACCATCATAATTATCACCTGAGCAAGACACAGAACACTTCCAAGCACCTGCGGAAACTTCCCTTCTAACCACTTGGGGTCACCCCTTGCTGCCCGGGTGTCCTTCACCATAGGCTAGCTCTGCCCATCCTGGGGTTTCACATAAAGGGATTTGTGCAAGACGCACTCTTCGGGGTTTGGCTCCTTCCCCTCCGCTGGCGATGTTCGGGATTCATCCGCGTTGCCCGTGGCTCGTGGGTTGTTGCTGCTGGGTAGTATTCCATCGCGTGGCTGTTCCTCAGTTTATTTATCCACTTCCCTGGTGATAGACTTTGGTTTGTTTCCGTCTTGGGTAACAAGAACAGAGCTGCTGGGAGTGCCTTCACCCAAGTCTCCGTGCAGGCCCGTGTTTTCGTTTCCCGGGTAAATAGCTAGCGGCGGAATGATTGAGTCATGCCACCGACGTGTGCTTCGTTTTAGGCAACTCGAAAAACTCCCTACCTGCCCAGCTTTACCGGAAACTTCCCGAGCGTTTTTGCCGAGGCTCTGACCATCCCGTATTTCCTCCGGCAGAGCGGGAGAGCGGTGGTGACCCCCGCCTCGACACACACACACGGCGCGGTGCTCAGGGTCGTAAGCTTTACAAAAAACTCTCAGCCTGGAAATTCTCAGCCATGCTGGTATCTGGTTTTAATGGGAACTCAGATAATTTGTAGATCCTTGGGGTCGAGCCCCATTTTCCTTACTGGCCGTTCGTATAGCTCCTTTTGTAGTATCTGTTCAAGTCTTCTGTTTTTTTACAGCTGGGCTGTGCATTTGGTTACTGTTGATTGACAGCTATTTATATGTTCTGGGAATAAGTCCTTTGTCAGATCACATACACATGCACGCAGGCACATACACACACTGACTATTTTTTCCGGTCTTTGTCTTGTCCATTAGTTTTGTTAATGGTGTCTTTTAATGAGCAGAAAATCTCAATGTGGATGAGATCCAATTTTTTTTCTTTTTCTTTTCAGTTTAGGTTAATGCTTTGCTTCCCTAGTGTAGCAAAGATATTCGTCTCCGTGTCCTCTGGAATTTTGGTTCTGCTTTTTACATTGAAGTCTATGATCCATTTCAGATTGATTCATTTTTGACATGTACAAAGCTGTACCTATTTAATGTATACAACTCAAAAAGTTAGGGGTGAAGAATACGCCCATGAAACCATCACCATCAGCAAGGCCTTAGATGTCTCCATAACCCCCTGAAGTTTCTTCTTCCTCCTATAATTCTTACTATTTGCAAACTGATATTTGTATATGGAGTGAGGTAGCAGTTGAGATTTTTTTTTCCCCCTGATACCCTATTTTTTCCATTGGTTGCAGGTATTTTTCTTTCCCCATTGAGTTGACTTAATGCCTTGGTTTATTATTTTAAAATTATCACTCTCTAAACTGTTATGATTCTCTTATGTGTGTGTGTGTGTGTGTGTGTGTGTGTGTGTGTTTTGTATATATATTTCAGATCTATCTCACTGCCTCAGAGAGCATTATTGTGCTTGGTGCTTGGGAGGACGTAGTGAGCTGACAACTCCTTCCCACTCCCATTGAACTGACAGTCTAGCCGTGAGGCTGGGGCTTCCGAATGAAGATAAGGGAGAGATGTGGTTTCTTCTATTTGCAAAGACCTAAATGGAGGAGGAAGGGATTGAAACCAATTGCCCAAATGCAGACTGGGGGACACCTGCCCAGAGAACATGTTCATGTGAACAAGATCTGCTGGTCTCAGTGGGCCACAAGCTCCATCCAGGTCAATAAGGTAACTTAAGAGCCCCTTCACTGCCTTCTTGGTGTATATATAGTTTCTACTGTGTACAGAAGACAGGAAGAAACTGTAGGGATTTGATAGGGGTCCTTCTCCCATATGTCTCATAACCTCTCCTCCACCCAGTCCTGTTGGGGGTCTTTTGCCTATCTCTGGGAGAGGGACAGAGCAGACAGGAAAAAATGTGGAGGGGGCTGCATAGCAGGGAGAGGGCCAGGGGTCGTGTCCTATGAAGGGCAGGATACAGGTAGGTCTGAGGCCCAAAGAGTAGAGTTGGGATGCTTTTATCTCTTAGGTAGGCACAGGGAGTCAGACCCCAGTCCTCAGCAAGAAAGCGTGGATTGTCCAATAGGACTCCAGGGGGAGGGGCTTGCCCTGAATCTTGACAAGCCCCTTTCCATTGTCATATGTCATTCAAAAGCTCCCCCAGCTCCCATCTCTCCACACCAAGCTCCTCTGACATTGGATACCTTTGCCCTTGAGCTCTGTGGCCTCTGGTCAAAGCCCTGAGATGAGGACTCAGCCCTTCCAGGCCATTCACTGGAAGCACGCTTGGTTCCCTTTCAGGCCCCAGAGCTCCGCAGAAGGGCCCAAGGAAGCTCTGTGGAATGTGCCACCAGCCCCCTGGCTCTGCCTGGAATTTCACGGGGACATTTTGCAGTCACTAAACTTAGCACCGGGGCCCGTGGCTTCTGGGTAGACCCAGGCGTGCCAGGGGCTGAGAATGAATCACAGAGTGAGTCGGCAGGAAAAAATTCAATGGGCTGGGCTCTGGGGACACATCTCACCCTGGGTGGGGGACAGGGTCCTGAGTGGCAGTCCCTAGGACCCCTGGGATTCCTGTGGTCTGTTGTGTTCTGTTCCCCTTCATCCAGAGATGCAGTTTCTTCCCTCCCCATCCCCCGCCCCCACCCCTCCACAAGGGTCTGTGCTCTTTTTGGTCAAAGTCATTTACTTATTGAAGGCCTACTATGTGCCAAGCACCTTGCTACACCCTGAAGATATTGTGGAGGATTTGACAGAAATAGTTTTGCCCTCTGGAATTCAGATTCTTCCAAGGCAGACAGATGGGTTCAGACAAAGGGGGCTGTGGGAGCTGAAAAAAGGAGCCACAACCTGGGGAAAATCAAGGGGGACTTCCCAGAGGAGGCAGCATCTAAACAGAGACCAGGAGGTGGCTGAGAAGCTTAGCTGGGGAGAGGGAAGAAAGGTGCACCTGTTTGAGCAGGCCGTTATGCCAGGCTATAGGGATTTGGGGAGAACAAGGAGTTCTCTCTGATCCCCAACCTAACTGCTTCCCATGACACCATGACGCCATTTCAACTCTTTGTCACACATGAGAAAGAAAACATTCTTGAGGGTTGGACAGGCTTGGTCTGGAATCTCAGTTTTCCACTGTCTGATGGTGTGACCCCGGGCAAGCCAGCTCATCTCTCCCAGCCTCCGTTTCCTTTTCTATAAAATGGGGATAATAACAGGTCCTCTTTTCTAGGGTCACGGTGAGCAATAATGGCATGTTTGTGGATGTCCCACCATGCCTGACACGCAGCAGATGCCTGATAAAGAGAGATATTCCTATTCAACCTCTAGTTTCTATCCCCCATCGGTCAGTGAGTGAGGATCCTGCAAGCAGAGCGAGCCCTTCTCAGCAACCCCTGCCCAGCGCCTGGTCCAGGAAGGTGGCGGTAGGTGCCTGGCGTGGACGGGAAGCTTTGTCCTCCGCATAGCCCCTGGCCTGCTGTTGAGGAGGGGTGGGTTGCCTAAACGCCTGGCTTGGAGCTACTGTCCACCCACTCAGGCCTGCCCAGCTCCCGGGGGACACAGAGAGGGTCAGCCTGTCTTCTGTGGCGAGCAGCTGTCGTGGAAGGACCCAAGTGCTGCTCTTGGTTTCTCTCTGCGACGTGGATGTGGCCCTGGTGGCTGCCAGCCCTCAGATGGACAGGAACAGCTTTCTGCCGCCCTTGCCCTGGGGATTGGCATGCACCACTGACCCACATCTACCAACCAGTCCCATGAGCTTAAGCGGGCCTGTGGCAGGGTCGGAGACCCTTTGCTTGTTCCATCTGATGGCCCCAGCAGCATCTCCAGGCTGGGGGCTCGGGGGGTTGGATCCCACCCAGCCCCTGATGTCCTCCTGGGCATCTGGTCTCAGGAGCCTCTGCCTATGACGCCTCATACATTCCCCTGGGGCCATTACATTTTTATTTTTAGAATTTATAGAGCACCTCCTATGTGACCAGAGTTATCTCAGAATCTTCTTACTCTCACAACCCAGGAGGTCAGGATTATCCCCTCAGTCTACAGACAGAGAGCTCATACACAGAGAAGCAAGGCGGCTGTCCCGAGGTCACACAGGAAGGGGCAGGCTGGGCCACAGAATCTGGTCTGCTGACTCTGAAGCTCACTGAAGCCAGGAGAGGACTCGGATTAGCATAGTGTCCCCACCCGCCATAGATGAGGACACTGAGCTGCAGTGGGAGATGGTCGTCACCAGCCAGGGAGAGGCAGAGTCCATGTTGGAGCTCAATAAACTGAGTCCAAAGGCTACATAAAGCCAGGCAGCTGTAGGGGTCTGGCTGGGATAATGGGCCAGACGGTGGACCCCGTTTCAGCTCTGCCCTGGCCCAGCACATGCCATGAATGGGTAAGAAACATGGTGGAATGGCTGAAAGCTGGAAGGGGTGAGTGGGGATGACCGGGTCAGTCCCCTCTGCTGGGTGACCTGAGCAGACACTGATAGGTTAAGCTGCCCAGAGCCTTTCTTACTGTCATGTTCACATGGAATCCCTCCCACTCCTGTACTGGCTGTGGTTGATTGGTCTAGGGGTTGGCACCAACTGGACCAGTCACAGTCTGCCCTCCTTGGCCACCAGTGATTGGCCCAGGCATAAGCAATCTAAACCGGGCCAATGAGTCCTCATCCAGGAATGTTTTTACTGAACTTGGGACTCAGAATGTTGAGTTCAGATACTGTAAAATGTAAAACTCAGGGGCCAGGGGCAGTTATGCTTCCATTTATGCAGCCCCAGTGAAAGTGACAGCAATTGTCTCCAACAGGACAGCTTTTGCTTGTAAGTCAAAATGAATCTGGCCATCAATGGCTTAATAAATAAACTTATATTTCTCTTATATGATAAGAAATTTAGAGGAAGGTGATCATGGGCATCGGTTCAGTTACTCAATGATGTCAGAGCCTGAACTTAGTGATTTTCTAGCCTTTTCCTCATGGCTACGAAATGGTTGCTGCTGCTCCAGCCATCATATCTACATTCATGGAAGGATGAAGGGGAGAAGGACTAGGCCAACTGTGTTTGATGCCTTTTATAAAAAAGGAAGAAGAAGAAAAAAGACCTTTCCAGAACTCACAGCAGTTATCTGCTAATATCTTATCGATCAAAACTACATCTCATGGCTATAGTCAAGGAAGCTGGGAAAGAATATTTAACTGAGTACATTGCTGAACAAAATCAGGGCCCTTTTATTTTTATTTTTTTTTTAAGATTTTATTTATTTATTTGACAGAGAGAGACAGCAAGAGAGGGAACATAAGCAGTGGGAGTGGGACGGGGAGAAGCAGGCTTCCTGCCAAGCAGGGAGCCCAATGTGGAGCTCGATCTCAGGACCCTGGGATCACGACTTGAGGTGAAGGCAGACGCTTAACGACTGAGCCACACTGGTGCCCCTATTTTTATTTTTTTTTTAAAGAAATTTATTTTATTTTATTTTTTTAGAGAGAGAGAGAGAGCATGTGAGCAGGGAGGGGCAGAAGAAGAAGAAGAGAAAGATCCCTAGCAGGCTCCATGCTCAGCGTGGAGCCTGACACCGAGCTCCATTCATGACCCTGAGATCATGACCTGAACTGAGATCAAGAGTCAGATGCTTAACTGACTGAGCCATCCAGGCGCCCCTGAATCAGGGCTCTTTTATTTATTTATTATTTATTTATTTATCTATTTGACAGAGAGTGAGATCACAAATAGACAGAGAGGCAGGTAGAGAGAGAGGGGAAAGCAGGCTCCCTGCTTATCAGAGAGCCAGATGCAGGGCTTGATCTTAGGACCCTGAGATCATGACCTGAGCGGAAGGCAGAGGCTTAACCCACTGAGCCACCCAGGTGCCCCATGGTGCTTTTAAATGAGAAGGGAAGCCGGGTGGGCAATCACCCACTTCTGTGCTGTGAAAGTTCTCAAGAAGAAGGCAAGAGGTATAGAGAGTATTGTGGTGGTGTCTGGGTGCTTGATTCTAGGTTTTGGTTCAACCTTCCCTTGGATTCTGTGATGCCTTAAACCCTGCTTTTGGGCTAAGCTGGTTCAAATGGGTTTCTAAACTAGCCCAGGAACTGTTCTAGATACTAGGCCCATGGCCCTCTTCTGAGAACAGTGACTTCCTGGGGATCCGTGTTCATCAGGTACCATAATTTGGTGATATGATTTTGTTATGATGCCAACAGCGGATGGGCCAGTAATTTAGGCCCTACAACCTGGCACAATGACAGTCCCCTCTGGGGGAGGGAAATGAAACATGGTGTCCTGGGCCTAGGCTTCCTGAAGACAAAGGACGAGGGATCCAGGATGTGCCAATGTGTTGGGGGGCAGAAAATAGTCACTACCCAATTGAGAGGAATAAGAACTGTAAGGGACTGAATTGTGAGGGACTGCCTGTGACTTCTCTGAGTCTCAGTTTTCCCACCTGTCAAATGGGATCACTAATAATTCTCATCTCTGTTGATTGAAGATTAAACACAGTCATGTAGTAAAGCACTTGGCATAAGGTCTGGAACATGCTAAGTGCTCCATGAATGATAGTTTTAACATTATTATTCTAGTAGGTCCTCAGGAAATATTTGTTGAAAGGGGAAAAAAAGAATAGATTATGTTTCAACATTAGCCTTGCTATAGCTGAGGGTCAGGTCTGGACATGGTGGGGTGTGTGCTAGAGTGGAAAGGAAGCAGTTAGCATTTCCACCGACCTCATGGGTAGACTTCGGCCAAGGACAGCATGATGGCTCCACAGACAGAGAGAGGTTCCCCGTGTCTGTCCCACCATTAGTGACAGGTGGCCTTTGCCACCATGATGTACTCCCAGGGGAGCTACCAAATTGCTTTGGGTTGCAGAGGCCAAAAGAAGAGTCTCTTGATTTCTCCACTCTGGTGTCTCAGATGTACCTGATGGTCTCCCCACAGTGTTTTCTCAGTTAAAGTCACCTCTGTTCAGCAAGAAACATAGCCTGTAATGCCTCTTCTTCCCTCATTCCATTTCCAACCAATCACAAGTCCCACGATTCTACCCTGAAAAGCTGTCAGGTGTGTGCACCTATCTCTGCTTCCATCCCCTCTACACAAGTCAGGTCAGCTGCTATAACAAGCAACTTCAGAGGTATGGTTTAGGAATCTTTGTTCCTTTCAGCACAGTCCAATGGAGGGAGATGGTGCAGCTCTGTTCCACAAAGCCATTCAGCGACCCCGGCTCCTTCCAGCTTGTGGCTCTGCAGTACCCAGGCCTTGGAGTCCTCCATTGGATCCTTAGCAAAAAGGCGTGAGGGCAAGAGAAACAATCTGCACAATTGTCTAGGGCCAGGACCAGGAAGTGGCTTATATCACTTCCTCCCATATTCTATTGGCTAGAACTGAATCCCATGACCCCTCCTAATTTCAGAGGAGGCTGGGAAATGTAGTCTATTCAAGTGTCTTGCGAGGAAAAGGAAGTAAGGTGAACAGTGGTCTTGACTTTCCAGAAAAATGTTTATCCATTCCCCATCATCTCTTGCTTGGTGTCCTTGAATCCATTTTGGCCCCATCCAGGCTTTTCACAGAGGAGTGGGAAGAATCTTTTCCAAGACCAGAATCTGATCATACCATTAATTTGCTTCAAACCCTCCAGTGATTTCCCCACTGATATCAGGATCAAAGTCTACATCCTTTCCCACAAAATTATGTATGGCCTGGCTGTTGCCACCCTCTCACACTGGGCCTCCCACACCCATTTCTCCTAGTTAAAAACCTGATTTTTCAACTTGGGAATTAAGTGATTTTCTAATTCAAGTTTTGCTAATCAATAGAAATAAATGATTTTTAAAAAATTAAACTGATGGTCTTTTTTTTTAGACTTATGTGACTGTAAAGTGGTCATATATTTGCAATTTTTTTAAGGAATTCAATTTATGGACTTCTTTGGTTTTAAAAAAACACATCTTTCTCAGGTCAAGTAAGGTTAAACAGTCTCTCTGAAGTCCTACAACAAACAGAGTGGACAAAACATCACCAGTCCCTTGAAATCCAAGGCCCCTTGAAATCTAACCCTAGCCTGTCTCCCCAGCTTACAGGTTGGTGTAATGGTAAACTGGCTCATGGCTCACTGGAGGGGGAAGGAAAGCTCTGACCTACAGTGCCAATTTCCACAGCTCAAAGGCTTGCATGGTGGTGCATTCCAAGCTCCTGGGCTGACATCACTGAATGCAGTGTTGGAAAGAGTTGCTCATGATTGGCTCTAGGGAGCCAGTAAGACCAGGCTCTGCCACAGATTCTGGCAAGAAGACCATTTCTCAAACATGCTGTGCTTGGTCTCATCTCCAGACCTTTCTTTATGTTGTTCTCTCTGCCTGGAATATCTATTCATTCATTACCAAATATCTATCGAGTGCCTTCTGTAAACCAGGCCTGGACCACGAAATTTTCTCATTGCAGCCTGAGCTCAGCCCTTCTCAGTGATAGAGAAATTCCCATCCTACTGATGAGGTAAGTGAGGTTGATGGGATGATACAATTTGGCCCAGATCACAGAGCTTAAGAGTGGAGAAGCCACAATTCAAAGCTGGCCTGTATGAATCCAGCCCTTGTACTGAAGCCTTCTTTCCTTCTCTACTTGATAAACTCTTGTTCACCCCCCAAAACTCAGCGCAAGGGCTGCCATCTCACTGAAGCCCTTCCTGACCCCTGATAGGCTTCTTATGTCAAAGACCATTTAGACAAGGTATGATAGAGAAGTAAACAGGGGTGAGAGGGGGATTTGGGGGGTACTGAGAAGAGAGAGTGTGGAGGGAGAGAATAGGACATGATAGGGCAAGAAAGCAAGAAGAAGAATGAAAACCAGCCCATGAGATGTAACGCAGTTGCCAGAGATGTGTTAAAGAGCCTAGAAATGGAATAAAGAGTCCTCATTTTCCTGGGGAAACAGGCTGCCTGGGAGTTGCATGCTCAAATTGCTACCTGGGCCTTGCAGGGGATCAAGATGAATAAGACCAACCTGATTCATGAGGAAGTGTGCTGGGGCTGCGTCCTGTCTCAAGGCAGCAGCCCTTGCTCAGGTCCGGCTGACTTTAGCCAGGAGAGCCCTTTCCAGTCCTCCCCACCCCCAGCTCCCCAATCTCAGCCAGTCTGTTTATTTATTTCCTGAATCAGGTTGCAGGGTGATCGCAGCCAGCAGCCTGACGGGTCGGGTCGAGGGGTGAGTCAAGCAAGGCACCCAGGGCGCAACATTTAAAGAGGCATCCACCATTCTTTCGCTGATTCTGTGGGCAGATTCCAAGAAATTCTGGGTGTTTCAGGGTGCAAGGAAAATCACACAACCAGAAAGTAACACCTTCCCACCACATACACACACATTTTGACAGATAAGGAAACAGAGGCCCAGAAGGAAGGCCTTTGTCTGCTGTTCTGTCTGGAATATTCTTCCCCCTTGTCACCTAGCTTGCCCCCTCTCATCATTCAGCATCACCCCCTCAGAATCCCCCCATTTCTGCCTTGGTCACACTGGTTATTCATGTGCGAAACAAAGGCAGAAGAGAAATTATTAAATTTCCTTACTGCCTACAGCCCATTAACAAGTCCTTGAAACAGGCAGAGTGACATTCTTCCAGGGACTCAATTGCCTCGATGATAATACTTTGCTAAGGTCGAAAGGCAACCTTAGCCCAACCCCCCAGGATCCTGTAAGTCTACTTTAACATATAAAAATTCCTTTAGAAATTTCCTTTATCTCTAAACCCTCAAAGATACCTGTTGGCAATCACCCGCTCCCAAGCATATAATCCACTGATATACATCTGATATACACTGATATACACTGATATCCATATGACTAAGGTTTTACTAGACTGTAATAAATGACTTCTTCCCAACAACAGCTAGCTCCCTTGAGATCCTGGAAACCTTGCTTCCAGAATTCCTTAGAAACTTTTGCTATCCCCCAGACCCCTCCCAGCTTGAAAGTAAATAATGGACCACTCCTCATAACCTTAGGGTAGCTCTTTCTGCCCATGGGTCCTGTCCCTGTGCTTTAATAAAACTGCCTTTTTGCACCCAAGATGTCCCGAGAATTCTTTCTTAGCCATTGGCTTTGAACCCTAATGTCTCTCCTGCATCAGTTATGGGTACCGGGCCCCAACCTCAGACAGCAAGGGAGAGCTCACCCAGGGATTGCATTGGCTCTTGGTTGACTTTCTGACTATGAGGCATTAGGCAGACTGTTTTAGCTGCTCTGGGCTCAGTTTCACCATCTACGCAAGGGGGACGAAACCTGCTTTAAGAATGCCCATCAAGATGAAACAAGATGATGCTCACATAGCCCTTGGCCCCGTGGCTGGATCAGATGAGATGCCGGGCAGATGCTGGCTACCATAAAACACTGCGAAGTAGTGGGCATTAGGATTATCCAGGTAATTGGTCTGGACTGTGGTCAACTTGGAGTGCCAAGTGAAGAGTGGGTGGGGAACAGGGAGTTATTGAGGGTTCTGGAGCAGGGGAGTGACTGGCAGGGGAGTGGATGAAGCTTATTCTGGCACCAACTGTGTTGTTTATCAGCGTCTGGGTGAAGACCTTGGCTCCCATTGAGACCTGAGGGAGCTGCCAACAGAACGGCCCTGTTAAGCCCTGGAACAATGGCTTTTCAGGGGCCTTTGTGGAGCCAGATTCCTGCCGCCCAAACCACCCAACTTCCTGCTCCCAACCTGCTGGGAGCTGCGGGAGGCGCCTTTATCTACCGGTAATGAGCCAGGGAAAGAAATGCTAATTCATCTGTAATCCCCGGGCCACTCCCAGATCCCATCCCCACCCGGAAACTTCTGCCAAAGGTACCTGCGCAGGCTAAAGAAGCTTGGTTCTGAGTTTATCTAGGCAAATAAGGTCCCCGAAGGGCCATCTGAATGGTGAAATATGACATTAACCCTGTGTCTGCACTTCAAGTTCAAGCAAGGTGTGGACGGTAAACCTGACATTCACTGCTTGCCTGAGGTGAGGGTTTCCGATGAGAAGTGAGGACTCCCTGTCTACCAACAGGCACGTAGGCACAGTCGAGAACAGAGATTAGCTTGATTGAGAAGCTGAGGATCTCCGGCTCTCAGTTTTATCTAACCTCTCCCTTTCTTGTTAAGCAAACTGCTACCTAGTGAAGATAACAAACATTCTCAAGGTCACCAGGCTAATTTGGTGTCAGGGCTGGGATAGAGTTGCCCCCACCTGATTCTCTCCACTTTTAAGACATGCTGTACAATAAAATTGATTTGCCAAAAAACCTTTGTCCTTTTGGAAAACAATGGGTGCAAAGTCAATGAAATTTGTTTTCGAAGCCTGTCTTTGCGTCAGCAAGATGGGAAAAAAAAAAAAAAGACCTTCTATACCATAATCCTAAATTCACAGTTCAGAAAGATTACTTTTGTTAATCTGGCTGGTTTTATTTTTTATTTTTTATTTTATTTATTTGAGAGAGAGAGAGAGTACAAGCAGAGTGAGGGGCAGAGGGAGAAGCGGGCCCCCAGCTGAGCAGGGACGCCCCCAACTAGACTCAGGGCTCAATCCCAGGATCATTGCCTGAGCTGGTTACAGATAATTAACTGACAGAACCACCTAGGCGGCCCTAATCTGGCTGGTTTTAAAGTTGCAGGTGTCCAACCTCTTGAAAATTATTATTTTATGGGACACCTAGGTGATTCCATCAGGAGTCTGCCCTGGGCTCAGGTCAGAATTCTGGGGTCTTGGGATGGAGTCATGTAGCAGGCTCCTTGCTTAGCAGGGAGGCTGCTTCTCCCTCTGCCTGCTGATCCCCCTGCTTGTATGGGCATTCTCTCTCTGACTGATAAATGAATAAAATCTTAAAAAAAAAAAAAAAAAGAGTGGCTTTTAACTGAGTGTATATATAGAGATATATATACACATCTCTCTCTCTCTCTGTGTATATATATATATATTTATTTATTTATTTATTTTATACCTCTGGCAGTTTTGTTTACCACGTGCAGGCATTATTTTTCCATAAGTTTCTTATCTGGGGCCCCTGGGTGTCTCAGTCAGCTGAGCATCCAGTTCTTGGTTTCTGCTCCGGTCATGATCTCAAGGTCATGGCATCGAGCCTCGAGTCAGGCTCTGCACATAGTGCACCATCTGTTAAAGTTTCTCTCTCTCCTTCTGCCTCTCCCTGCGCTTGTGTTCTCTCTCTCTCTAATAGGTAAATAAACCATTTTCTTTCCCAAAGTTTCTTATCCAAGAAAATAAAATACACGTCCATGCAAAAACTTGTACATGAACAATCATGGAATAGCCTTATTCGTCAGAGCCAAAATGTGGTAACAGCTCAAATGTCCTTCAACTGATGAAGGGGTACATAAAATGTGGTCTAGCAACACAATGGAATATTATTAAGTCATAAAAAGGAATAAAGTACAGAAAATCATGCCAAGTGAGAGAAGCCAATCACAAAATGCCACTTATTGTATGAAATGTCTAGTGTAGGCAAAGCCACAGGGACAGAAAGCAGCTCAGTGGTTGCCTGAATAAGGAGTGACTGCTAACTAATGGGTTTTGTGTTTCTTTTGCAGGGGCAGGGGGAGATGATAAAATACTCTAAATTCAGGTAGTGGAGATAGTTGTACAACTTTGTGAATATACCAGGAACTGTGGGGTCGTACACCTTAACAGGGTGAATTTTATACTATATGGATTGTACCTCAATGAAGCAGTTATTTAAAAGAGGGTTTACTGTATGTATTAATTTCCTAAGCCTTCTATAGCAAAACACCCCAAACAGGGTGGCTTAAAGCAATAGAAACTGATTGTCTCATTGGTCGGAAGGCTCGAAGTCCCAGAGCTGGGTGTCTGCAGGGTTGTGGTCCCTCTGACAGCTCTCGGGGAGGATGCTTCCTCGCCTCTTCCAGGTTCTGGTGTTTGCTGGGAGCCCTGAGCGTCCCTGGCTTGTGGACACCTTCTTCCCGTCACACGGTACAGTTCTCCCTGTCTCTGTCTCTGTGTTCCAGTTTCCCTTTTTATAAGGACATTGTCATACTGGCTTAGGACCTACCCGAAGGACTTTCTCTTAACCTGGTTAAATCTGCAAAGACTATTTCCAAATACCATTCACAGGGACGAAGAGGTCAATGTTATCTTTTGGGGGGACACACAATCTAACCTGTAATACTAATGTTTGTAAATGCTTTCAATACAGAGACTGTATTTTAATAAAGAGACCTCCTCCAAGCAGAGGAGCAAGGCCTGCCAACAGGGGAAAGTGCCCACCATAATGTGTGTGATGTATTCAAGGACTGTGTGAGTTCAGGAAAAAGAAGACCTTGTTCTGGAAATCAGGGGTGGCTTCCTAGAGAAGGCATTTGGTCTGGGCCTCAGTCAGGTGACTGAGGAATCTGTTGTCTGAGCCAGGATACATATTTATGAAAGTGAAAGTGATGAGGGCTCAGAAGGCTGGCTGAACACGAAGCACTAGCGGATTCCCTGCAGTCCCCCCAACCCCCACTCCTGGGTGGGACCTGTGTGACTTTCTTCCGGGAATCTCCCAACTATCTTGATGTTAATGCCTTGCCAGAGGGGGAAAAACAACCTTAACTTGACAATGGCAGGACCAGGGTACCCTGTAGGTCCTCTTTAGCATATGAAAGTTCTTTTGAAACTTCCCTTTTCCTTACTCCCCCCAACCCGGAGTGTATATATATAATCAGCCACCCCCTCACAGACCCCACTGTCAGAGCTCTTTCTGCTTTTGTTGCTGTTCTCGTGTTTTAATAAACCGCCATTTTGCACCAAAGACGTCTCAAGAATTCTTTCTTGGCTGTCTGCTCTGGACCTTACCCCACCAAAATTCACCTATATTCCAAAACCATATCAAAAGGGGACACTTAATAATCACAGGGGCCCCAAAGGTATAAACCAGGACTGTGGAAGGTCAGTTGGATTCTGTGCCTACCTGGGTCTTGGGAGATGGTGATAGTTTTGACTACGCGGAGACTGGGGAGAAGTGGCGGTTAAGAGTGCAACAGCAGCTGTTAAAGCTCAGGTGGGGAGCCACGAGAAGCAGCATGTAAGGTAGGGCTGATTCTCAAGGAGGGGAGTCTTGGGAGGCTGGGAAGAGCCATGACCCAGCCCAAGGAGTCAGAGGTCCTTAGCCAAAGTCCACTGAGACTGGCCCCTTGTGGTCAGACCTGGGGTCTCCTGGAACAGCGGGCCATCTACTGTGTGGGGCAGTACAGACGCCGCAAACTCAAGCGAGGAAACCAACCAGCAGAGTTGCTCTGCCGATCAGCCCAGGAGTGTGAAGCTGGAGAGGATCGGACACCCCACTGGTTAATCTGCTGACACCGCCTGTACCTTGGGGGAAAACAGGCTTGTCTTCACGCCATTGTTAGCTCTGATTAGAGCATGGAAGCCAAGGGCAGGGGGGTGTCAGTTTGGTTGTTAAAACCTTAGACAAATATTTTTTTATTTTTCTGGAAACTTTCCTGCTTTGGTGTCCATCCTACCCTGCTTGTGTTGTGTTGTGTTATTGTTATTTTTGGAAAGGGATGTGTTGAAGATATCAACTTCTGCATCAAGTAAAAGCTGGTTTTTAGTTACTTAATCCCTTGGAAAGATATCAATCATCGTTTGTTTTTTTCGTCAAAAAAAATTTTTTTTTTAAAGGACAGTTTACTTTTATGGGAGAGGTAGGAAAAGCATTTTCTAGCAAAATAATGAGGCTGTGTTCCTAAAGGGGGAATCTGATGCGGAGCTTCTGTAATCTACAGTGGGCTGTATGTTCTTCTCCAGGGGCTCCAGGCTCCCTGTGAGGGGACCAGCTCCTGGGCGGCCCCTCTCCCTCAGCTCCCTGCACTGCCTGCTATAGGGCCCCCTGAGCTGCAGAATGGCCCTCTGCTGCTCATCCGGTCTTTTCTGCTCCCTAGCTTGTTGGGATGCCCTGGAGGCTCAGGCTGCCATCACCCCAAATGTGCATCACCTGTCCTCTTCCCCCACCACCAGGCCCCAGATCCATGTGTCCTGGACAACGCCCTCTCTCTCTTTCTAGCCAAGTGCTAGTCACTTTCTGCTTGAGGTAATACGAAATTTCCTTTTGCAATAAACTTAAAGTTTTTTTGTTTTTTTTTTTTTAAATGAGAGTTCTTTAGGGAAAATTGTTAGGTCAAAAAACAGTGCAGGAGGCATATGGAATAAAGTTGTGGAAATTCTTGGTGAAAACGGGCTGCATCCTGTACTCCTACCTCCTGCCCGAGTCATCCCTTCCACTTCTTGATCAATGCCTTCTGGTTTTGTGACACCTTTGTGGCTCCAAGCCTGTCTCCCTGCCTCAATTCTAAACTGACTCTCCTTAGGCCCCTGCAGCAGAATCCCACCCCCACGTGGAGTAGTGGTGAAGGAGTGATGGCATCTCTTTTCCTGTTACTTGTTGGTCCTAATAGACCGGGGGTTCCTGGGTGGGGGCCTGGTTGGGCTTCTCTGTGCCACCTCCCAATGCAGGTAACAGAGTGGGGGGCTGGCCCAGATGCTTGAACACACCTGAACGGGGCCAGAGGGTGGTTCCTGTTCTTGGGCCTGGGTTCCAGACTTTGCAACTTGTGGAAGTGAGGAATCCGGAAGGGGGCTCAGCTTGGAGGGATGGTGGGTGGGGTCTCCTCCTGGCCCTTTGTATTCCCCACCTGCTTGGATGGGATTTGTATCCTGGCGTGTTCCATTCCTGCATCTCTTCCTAGGCAGGCTCCTCCTTCTGGACCCAGCTGAGGCTTGGAATGGGCCATGTACCGGGAAGCCCAGCACCGGACTACGGACACAGGAGTACAAAAGCCCAAACCCCTTGCCTCCAGTCATGGCAGGCTTGCAATGTGATCTACCCTCCAGAGCAACCGGGGCATCAGGCCAGAGCTGCCCTCTCTGGGGTCCTTGCTCAGCTTCCTCCTCTTCCAGATTCTGCTTCCCTAGAGCCCTTACCAGATAGATTCTCCGGGGAGTTCTTCCCAGTGCATCCCTAGAGCATGAAACTTTGACACAAAGAACCCAGCCTGAGATGGGTGTTGGGAGTCCTGGGGGCTAGATAGAAAGCATCTATCTTATGGTAGGATTCAGTGGTCTGGAGACTGGGAGAGAGATCTGGGGGTCTCAAGGTCATAGGAACCAGCAGAGCAAGTAAGGTCACCCAAGGAAAACATAAAGCGGAGAACACAGTCTACCTGAGCCCCAGCATTCCAGGCTTACCAGTCAGGGGTCAGCCACATAGAGGCCTAGGGTTGAAGAGAACCAGGCAAGTGGGTCCAGACCCCCAAAGAGAAAACTGCCTCTAGGAGCCAGGGGTCAGAGAGGACCCAAATTGAGCCCCAAGCTGACCAGCGAGGTTGGGTCTTTGACAGGAGGGCCTAGGGGAGGGATGGAGGGTCGAGGGCAGAGGCCAAGTAGCCCGGGGGGTTGGCAAGCAGGAGTGGGAGACTGATGGTCCCCTGTGCACGATTCCATACTGACTCCTGGTGCAGCCAGGAGCTGGGGTGACAGTGTGTGGTCCAAGTTGAAGGCTAGAAGCAGTTACAGATAGTGGCAGAAAGGGGCTGGCTGTTGAGATGGCACTGGTGACATGGGGACCCCATGGACTGAGTCCTGGCCAGTCCATGGGGTGGACTGGCTCAGGGCTGGGGCTGGCCCTGAATTAGAGGTAGTTCCAGAAACTCTGGTGGGGTCGGGATTTGGGGGAGTGGAGCGAGATGTCTAGGGTGCAAAGCTGAAGGAGGTGCTCACTCTGCCAGGGTCAGACCTTACACTCTTCACCCTGGTCTCAGCCCCATTGTGTAGCTTGGCATTCAACACTCATGTTCTGCCCCAGCCCACCCCCACTCTGTCCCCCCACCCCAGCCCTGTACACAGACAGGGTCCCTCCACCTTCTGCAAGAGTATCTGCTCATCTATGCCTTTTGCTCAGATCTCTTTTTCCTCCTTCTCTGCAGGGCAAACACCTGATTCTTCTGCAGGACTTGGGTCAACTGTCCAGATGCCCTCCAGCCAGACCACCCGGAGCCACCTGCCGTTAAACAGTGTGTGTTTGCTGCTCGCTTCAGCAAGTAAGAAACACTCACGGGGACTGTGGGTTCTCTGCAGAGTGCTAGAAAGAACCTATTATAGGATTTGGGCTCTGGCTGGGTGATCTAGGGGAGGACCTAAGGTAGCAGGGGCTCGCCAGACTGGATACTGCCAGAAAGCAGAAGCGCTTATACGACTGAGGATCTCAATCCATGTCGTCTATAGAGAGGGGAGACTGAAAAGATGAGAATGCTGATAAAGATGATAACTGGTAAATATGTATTTGTTTTAGCTTAATGAGAGGCCCAGGGAGAGGGGCTGCCTGGTGTTTTGTTTTGCCTGGGTGGCCCGGGGACCCTGTTTTGTCTATGCTGAGGCACAGTTGCGACGTGGCCTTGCTGTGTCTCACTCTTTCATTGTCCCAGAGGGACTTCAGCTGAGGCTGGTGTTTTGTGAGCTTGTTTACGTCCCACGAGGGAACAGCACGGCCCATCGAGGAGCCAGGCCCGCTTCCAGGGGCTGCCTCTCATTTTCTTTCTCCAGCTCTGAAAAGCCTCTTCACAGCTTCCCCAGTGAACACCCTCTGTGTGAATGCAGCATTTCCTCCCCCATGCTCCAAGAACGTTTTTTAAATTAGTGTATAGCATACAAGCGGTGGCTGTTTGCACATGAATTTTAAAAGAATGTTCTTAATGGCACAGCTCATTGATTTTGTTTTCATTTGCAGACACCTGGGGAGCCATCACCCAGGTGGAGAGAAAGAACATTTCTACACCCCGGAAGGATCCCTTGAGCCCAGCCCAGCCCCACCCCAAGGCATCCACCATCACCCCGTCACTGGAACGTCCCATAAATGGAATCATGCAGCACATTCCTTTGTGTCTGGCTTCTCTCATTTACCATGAAATCTACAGAATGTGTACCCCTGCCGTCCTGTGAGGCAGTAGCTTCTTGCGTTCTTTGCCTGGTAGGGTTTCCTACCCAGAAAGCACCATAGCAGCTCAGTGGGGGAAAGGAGTGATTTTCAGCACGTCATGCTGGAATGACCGGACATCATATGGAAAACCACAAACCTTGACCTCTACTCCATTCTGTGCATAAATATGATCCAACGTGGAGGACGGACTGCTGCGTGGAGCACTGGAGGCAGTCTTCATGGCCTTCGGGAGGCAAGGAATTCGCCAACAGGGGACAAGTCACCCTAAACTAGAAAAGAAGGAATACACAGGTTGTACCTGATTGAAATTAACAACATCAAAAGACATGTTTAAAGAGGGTCAAAGGGCAAGCCTGGGCTAGGAGGAAATATTTTGTTCACTCCTTCATCTTGGTTTATCACTTCCTTGATGGCTTACTACACACTTCAGCATACGTTCCCTCTTTCCCTTCATTTTTTCCTCCTCCAGCTGAAGATAAAATTGACACATGACATTGTGTAAGTTTAAAGTGCTTAGTGGTGAGAACATTCAAGCAACTGTAATCACCGTGCTGTACATTAGATCCCCAGAACTTGTTTATCTTAGGCCTGGGAGTTTACCTTTGACCAATAGCTCTCCATTTTCCGTGCCCCTGATCTCTGGCAACGACCACTCTACTCTGTTCCTCTGAGTTTGACTTTTTTTAGATTCCACATACAAGTGAGATCATGCAGTATTTGTTTTTCTCTGTCTGAGTTATCTGGCTTAGCATCATGCTCTCGAGTTTCATCCAAGCCACCGCAAATGGCAGGCTTGCCTTCCTTCTCATGGCTGAATAATATTCCGTTGTTTATGCGAACCACATCTTCTTATCCCTTTATCCATCGATGGTCGCTTAAGTTGTTTCCATATCTCAGCTATTATGAGTAATCAGCATGAATTGTTTTTCTTCTTCTCCCCCCCCTTTTAAAAATATTTTATTTACTTGAGAGAGAGAGAGAACACAAGCAGGGGGAGAGGGAGAGAGGGAGAAACAGGCTCCCCGCTGAGCACAGAGCCTGATGTGGGGTTCCATCCCAGGCCCCCTGGGTCATGACCTGAGCTGAAGGCAGCTGCTTAACTGACCGAGCCACCCAGATGCCTTTCTTTTCTCTTTCCTATATGTAATTCATTCAAAAGACATGTGGACTTTAGTTCCAATTCCAACCAGTCCATGACTTGAAATTGAGAAAAATCTCCTAAGATTTGGAGAAGCCAAATTATTTAATTTTCACAAAGCTCTTTGGGTTTTGGTTCCTGACCAGCACTTTGCCCACTGGGATGAACATTTGCTCACCTGGATGAGCCCCGGACTGTGGTGTTCAGCCTGCTCCTTGTCTACAGGATCTTGAGGCTGATAGTATCATTGTCTCCTCCTTCCAGCTGAGGAAACCAAGGCTTCAGGAGGCTAAGGGGCATGCCAAGGCCACCTGCAGCACCCTTGCTAGTGTTGTGGCCAGTGCGTGCCTGGTATACAGTAGGTGCTAACTAAATGCTTCAAAAGCTACAAGATTTCCTCAGCTTTAGGGCTCCCCAGACCTCTGTGTGCGTATGTGTTTGTGTGTTGCTGGGGAGACAGTGAGAAAGGGGACCTGCGGAGCCAGAGGTCTTAGCCTGAAGCCATCAGAGTGTCATCTGCACACCTGGCCAAACCCTGTACTCAGAACTGGGGACGCAAAGGGGAATCAGACATTCTCTAGGCCCTGCGAGCTCATGACCTTGCCAGTAGGGGAAGCTCAGGCAACTGAAGGAGCCCACAGAGCCCCCGACCCAGCTTGGGGCACCAGAGAAACCTTCAAGGGAACGCAGGGCCCGCCTGGACCTGAAAAGATGCACACAGCCCGATGAGGAGTGGGGCGGATGGGAGGCAGAGGGAAGGATGTGTGCTAAGAATCTAGGGCTGGTGTGAGGCATGAGCCATTTGAGGAGGCAGGAAGTGCTAAATGGGATCCAGACCCTCGGGGAAGGGACTAGCCTTGTACAAGAGGAAAAAGGATGCAGAGGTCTGTTTGCAGATGGTGGGCGGTGGTGGTGTTGAGGATTGGAGGAGAGAATGCAGTGACAGAAGACACTTCTACTCTTGTTCGCCACTCCCTGCACCCCTGGCTCATTCTGCTCCAGCCACACCTGCCTCCTGGCTGTTCCTCCAGCATTTCTGCATACTCACTCCTGCCTTCGGGCCTTTGCATGTGCTGTACCCATGGCCTAGAATGCCTCTCCTCTTGTCTGCAGGGCTCACTCCTTGTTATCGTTCCAGTGTCTGCTCACACATCCCTTCCTGGATGGGCCTTCCTTGGCTATCCCGTCACCCCTGTCTCTTCATCATGCTTTCTTTCTTTCTGAACACTTATCACTCCCTGACATATTATATAATCATGGGCTTAAATGCTTATTTTCTATCTCATCCATTTAGCATGTAACTTGCAGAGAATGTGTCAGTTTTACTCATGGCCAAATCCCTGGCACCTAGAATAGCACCTGGTATTTAGTAGGTGCTCAACAAAAGTGTGTGGAGTGAGTGTGAGACCATGTAAAGCAGGCAGGAGGGGTGGGGGCAATCTCTCGTGTCCATCTTACAACTCTTCTCCCAAAGACGTGTTTGGAAAGGCTTCTGCTCTCTGGCATACAAATTGAGTGGGCACATATGGCTTCCTCCAAGCCCTGTCCCAGAGCCCCCTAGGTCCCTACACTTGACCCCTGGTTTGGATGGAGGGCTCTGATTTTGCTGGGGTAGCTGGCATGGGGTAGGGGTAGAGTTGGAGCTGAGAGGTCAGGTTAGATTTCAAGGAGTGGCTCTATGGAGCTTTGACTGGGGCACCTGGGATGACTCGCCCCTGCTCCAAGCGTCTCTCATCCTCCAGCGGGCTAGCCTGGGCTTATTCCCATGGGGCAGCAAGGCTACCAGAGAGTTAGCAGAAGCATGCAAAGCTTCTTGAGGCCTAGGCTTGCAACCAGCACCCCATCACCTCCACATTCTAATGGCCAAAGCAAGGCATAGGACCAACCCCTGATTCCAGGTAAGGAGAAACAGACTCTGACTTTCAGTGGGAGGAGCTGCAAAGCCAAAAGGGAAAGTGCATGGAGACAAGGAGGTGTAAGAGATTGTGGCTGGTTTTACAACCAACCGTATATATTAAGCCACACCATGAAAAATATGAACTATCGGTCCCTTCCAGGAAGTAGGGCTGGGCAATCTTCTCTTGTATTTTATGATGTGTCCTTTCATGATGTTTTAATTTTGTTTCAAAAACGGAACATTTCGATTTTAAGGAAATGAAGAATGTACGGGTCAGGTGTGTTTTCAGATTTATGAAAGCATACATGTGCCGGAGGAGGGGAGAACATCTGGCATTGTTTGCCTGAGCGAGAGACTGGAAGCATCCTGAGTGAATACCAGTGGGTCCTTCTTAAGCAGCTGTCAAGGCCTCCACATGATCGAATTCTCTTCACAGGTAACACAAAGACTCCCACAGCCTGAAATGTTTTCATACATTGCCAGACGTATAACGTGAAAACAGCAAGGTGTGCAGAGCACTGTACGTGCCCACTTGTGGGTCATAGGAAGGGTGCACAGGACAGCAGCTGTGGCTGCTTGGAGGTTGGGGTGGGTGGGGAAAGCTTTCTCTTTATACCCTTTTGGACCCTTAAGATTCCCTATCACGTGAATAGGGCTCCTCTTCAAAAATAGAAGTTTAAAAATGATTTGTTTTTTTAAAGTAAATCAAAGTTTTAGAAAGAAAGAAGAATTCTTTGTGAAATGCCTGGGGGAAGGGAGACAAAGGATGACATAGATTTTGTTCCAACCACTGACTCACTCTTTGACCCATGGGTAAGTCACTGGCTGTCTCTGAGCTTCAGTTTCCACTAGCTACAAAATGGGCCAAGTCTCCCTGGCTCAATCCCAGGTTACTGTGAACAGGGCCACTGTGTTAGACTACTGCAGGGGGTGCTGTTCACCTCACAGTCCATGTGACTGGTCCCTCTTACAATTGTGCAGTGCACAGCGTGGGCAACTGTAGGAGGCAGCCCTGATTGAAGGCCTAAACGGGATAATGGTAAGGAGAGAACTTTGAATGTCATGAGGGTAAGGGTGTGCATATGTGAGTGTGTAGAATGTGACAGTGCATTCCTCTGAGTGGGTGTATACTTTCTGCTGACATCTGTCCTGTGGACATGAGCTGGGATGACCCTCCCTTCCCTCCAAGGCTTCCGCTCCTGGGGCCTCTAAATGCCATACCACACAAGAGAAGGGGCCCTTTATGCTGCTGCGGCCTCCCACTCCACCTTTAGGGGCTCAGTTATGAGGCAAACTGTGTCTTCAGGGTCTTTCCATACTGGCTCTGAATCTCCATCCCCAGGGCCACAGTGAAGAGAGGAATTCCTCAGAGACCAAAATGCTGTCTGCTTTTCAAAGTGCAGAGATGTCAGCTCAGTCAGACGTGGGCTGCAACCCCAGCTCTGATGCTTACTATCCTTGGGACCTGTGAGCCTCAGTTTTCTCATCTGTGAATTGGAGCTACGGATCATGAGTGTGGCTGTGAGGATGAAATTGTACAGTGAGTGGGGTCAGGCACACACTAGGCACTCCAGTCAGTGCTGGCTTCTGGAACCTCTCATATGCTCAGCCCTCATCATCACACAGGGCTTATATTTACGCAGACATACAATGCACGGAATTAAATGCAGCCAGTGTCCTTAGCCTTGGTGATGCCCGGAATGGGAGAGCATCTTAAAGAAGGAAACTCTGGGCATGATTGTAAAGTCAGCAGAAACCTCAGTGAAGTCATTGTATTAGCAAATGAAGAAATACAGGTTAAAAAAAAAAAAAAGAGGCAAGAAAAAATAGGCTGGGCACAGAGGATGTTCAGGGCAGTGAAACAACTCAGTATTCTACTGCAGTGGTGGATCCGTGTCTTTATACATGTGTCCAGACCCACAGAATGCCCACCACCTAGAGTAAACCTCCATGTGAACTATGGACTCTGGGTGACAATGACATGCTAGCGTAGGTCCGAGCACTGCAGCAAATGTACCAATATGTTGGAGAAGGCTGTGCATGAGTAGGCACGGAGGGGATGGGAAATCTCTGCACATTCCTCTCAGTTTTGCTGAACCGAAAAATGCTCTAAAAAATACTTAAAAACAAACAAACAAACAACAAAACCCAAACCTGTCTGCAGAAGGCACATGTGTCCATCACTCAGAGATCCCCCTGAGAGACATCTTCACAGTGTGGGACAGAGAGTGTGGGAAGAGCACTGCAGCAGAAAGCAGAGGGCTGAGTCCTAGGTTCTAGGTCCTTCTGTCCCTGGCCAGCTGGCACCCGGCACTTGGCCCATACTACCAATAACATTCAGGGCCTGGCCAAGGCTCCCTCACCCACCACACTGCCTCTTCCATATTCAGGAGTTCTTGGCACACCTCCCTCACATACGAAGAAGACCTTACTGCCTTACAACCTCACCAAGGAATGAGATCTCTCAGGTCAAGGCTGTGGTGGGAGGAGGAAGACATCAGTTGCCGAGGACCCCAGTCAGCCCTGGGTCAGTCCCTGAGGGCCCCAGCTGAGCCCCAGTTTGGTCCTTAATTTATGTTCCAGAAGCTAGAGGCTGGGCAACACTGCTAGGCCTCATAGCCAGCTTTAGGAGTGGGAGGCCAGAAACCCCACATCCAGTCCCTTATAGGTGGAAGACAATGGCCTCAGCCTCTTGGTTGCTGCAGACCTTGTATGGTCCCTCCCCATCTGCCTCATCAGGTTCCATGATCCAGATTTCTGACAAGTCCCAGGGGCTCTCTGGGCTGGGCCGGGGGGCCAGGGGTCTGCAAGGGATGGGAGGGAAGCTGGGTTTTCCAGAGTGGGCTGCAGCCAAAACTGGGAGGCTTCTGAGCAAGTGGGCACAGTGCCCAGTCCTCAGAAGCGTTCGGACTCCAGAGTCCGTGATGGGTAGGGGGGCGGGTCAAGGGGGGGATGGCAAGACCACCAGGGACCTGGCAAGAAGGGAAGACAGGTGTCTTTGGCAGGGTGGCCAGACTAAAATCTACAAGAGGAGGACATTTACAAGAAGTGACTCTTCTGGGGTCCTTCACCTGAGTTCAGAGACAGGAAACAGGCTCCAGACAATGTGTGGTGAGTGGTAAGTCTCATGCCCTACTTTCAGTCTGGTTCCTCCTCTGCCCAGTAATCTTGGGCAAAGCAGCCCCGTTTCTGGTGAAGCCTTAGCACGATCACCCTGTGGTCACAGACCATAACTGCCCTACTTGATTTAGGGACAGGGACAAAGGGAGGTGATGCCAACTTACGGATGAGAGGCCCCTTCAGGAACGTGGTTCCAGTGCCAGTCCTGCCCCTTGACCAACAGTGTCTTCGTGGGCAGGTGACTTTAGTTCCCTGAGACTCTGTCTTCCTCTGTAAGAGGGCGACAGTTTACAGGGATCTGGTGTGCTCCTGTGTGTCAATTGCTTGCACACAGCGAGCCCTCCAAAAGCCATCGCCCCATCGGTATCGCTACTGCCGATAAGGCATTGTTTTATGATGACTAGCAGTAATAACAACCAGCAATACGAGCGCCCCTCTTACCTTTACTTCCTCATTGGTAAAATGGGGCCAATAAAAGAGCCAGCTAACATCATGGGTTTGCGGCGGGGATTATAGATTATATGAGTAGCGTGCTGGGAACCGTGCCTTGCACGGAGTCAGCCCTCGGCCAGAGTTTGCCTTTATGATTATTACTGTTTTATCCTCATTGTTGTTGTCCTCTCCTGAGCCCTAGGAAAGCTCCCCCAGCCACGGCAGGCTCTGCAGGAAGGAGCCTTCTTCACCCGCACTGGGAGAAGGCAGTGCAGGTGGCACCGGCTGGGGCGGAGGGCACGGAGACTCTCCCCCAACCCCAGCCGCGGCCCCGGCGCTGGCCCATCTGCCGGCGTCCGTCCTCTCCGTCGTCCTCTCTCTCCCGGAGCTGGCTGCCTCGCGGGGCCGGGGAGCGCACGCGGGGCGGGGGAGCGCACGCGGGGCCGCACGTGTCCGCCCACGCCGGCCGCCCGCGCAGAAGGCTCGGGGAGGGTCGGGCAGGCTGCGGCGGGCAGCTGGCGCCGGGCCTCGGGCGCGCTTCCCGGGCTGCTCCGGGCCCCGCGTGGGCGGCGGCCCCGGGGCGGGCGCTGCGGGACCGCGGGGGCTGCGGCTGCCGGCCAGTCGGCCGGTGACTGGCGCTTCCCCCTTCCGCCCACAGCAGCCTTCCCAGAACCCGGACTCCTGTCATCGCCTGCGAGGGAAGAACAGACCGGCAGGCTCAAGCTTTCTGCACCTCCCGCTTTGTCAGCACCTCCTGCTGACACTCGGAACCGAGTCCAGATCCAGCTGCTTCCCCCCAGCTTGCGCCCCCCACCCCACCACCGGGGATCCGGCCACCGCGCTGCCTCCCCACACTACCGCGGTAGCATCCCCGCTCGCCCTGCCCTCGTTCTGCTGCACCGCTAGCGCCACTGCCATTGTGATTTGTGAGTTACTTTTTGTGCCCTAAAGGGCAGAAAAAGAATACGGATTGTTATGAGCTTGTATTTGCGTCAGGAAGCCTGCCTATCCTGGTAACTGTGCCATAGAGTTTAGACGTGAAACCCAAAGCCAGTAGAGTTTTGGGGGCCCCTTAGGAATAGAAAATGGGGTACAAAAGGTGAGATTTAGAATGAGCAGAGGAGTCATAGATAGATAGAAATATATCTAGATAGAAATATCTAGATAGATAGAAAATATCAGAAAGCTAACAACTGCCACAAACATCACAAACTCCGGAAGAGTAACACAGTATTTTTACCAATCAACTTCCTGCCATACCTTCGTAATCCTTTTCCCCCAACATTTCATTGGTCACCCTTATATGAGGTCAGTTTTGTTGTATTGTTTACAGGAACTTAAACGATAATTCAGTCTCTCCTCTAACATGGACTGTTGAATAAAGTTTTTATTACTATAGACCATTTAGGAATGTTTCAGTGTCACAAGGTGTGACACTGGAAATGTTTTGTTTCATATAAATACACTCTCATTTTAGCACAATTTGTTAAGTTTGGAATAACCTCCATCAAGCTTTTTCCTATGTGACCCCTTATGGACACCTTGGTTGTTTTTAGCACAGCTTTAACTCTGTGGCCCATAAACACAGAAATTCTGATCAATTGTATTTTGCATGATCTTTCCCAAAGAAGAAGAAGAAGAAGAAGAAGAAAAAAAAAGGATTGTGGTTCTGATTGTATATGCTTCATTATCCAGTCTATTCCTGCAGGTGAGAATTTGGGTTTGGATCAGGCATCCAGGACACAGCACTGAGAAGCAAAGCTTCCATTCACAGTTTCCCGTGTCTGATAGGAGGAAGTTTCTACAGAAGAGCTTCTGGCTTCTCACATTCCAGGCGGAATTTTCCTTCACTTTCTGCATACTCTGTGTGCTGGGTGACGTAGAGCATAGTCACCTGACCACCATCCAGACAAGTGGGCACGGGGAGCTGGAGGGTGTTCTTGGAAGCTGTCTTCTATACTCAGATGGCTGGCAATAGCTAGACTATGTATGAAATGACTTTAAGCCACACACCCTTATCCCAGTGAACTCAAATATATCTCCAATCTAGTTTTCCCTAAGGGGGGTCCCCAAAATGCCTGCAGCCATTCCAACCTTACTGAGAAAGAGACAGAGACAGAGAGGTGAGATTAGTAGCAGGAAGAGACACCAGTCTTAGCTGCTTGGTGGTGAAATGTATTACTTTTGTACATTTTGCACATGTGACCAGCAAACCTAGTGCTGGGGCACCATCTGGGCACAAGGAAGGAGTCTATGTGCAGGAGAAACTGAAAACTTAAGTTTTCTAAGTGCTATGGTTTGAATGTATCTCCCCCCAGTTTTTATGTTGAATCCTAATACCCAGAAGTGCTGGTGTTAGGAGATGGGGCCTTTGGGAGGTGATTAGGTCCTGAAGGTGGAGCCCTCCTGAATGGGATTCCTGTTCTTAAAGAACAGATCCCACAGAGCTCCTTAGCCCCTTCCAACAGGGGAGGAGACCTCCGAGAGGTCCATGACCTAGCAGAGGGCCCTCAGTTGACCAGGCTGGCAACTTGATCCAGACTTCCAGCCCTCGGAACTGTGAGCAATACATTTTTTGCTGTTTATAAGCCACCCATCTGTGGTAGTTTGTTTTAGCAGCCCCAACAGACTAAGACAACGAGCTTTATAGTAAACCTAACTCGGGACCAGTTTCCTCATCAGTAAAACAGGGATCATGATAATCCTAGTACCTGCTTTATGAATAAATTGTTGTATGAAAGGCACTAGGACCGTTTCTGACACCCAGGGGGTTAACATTCGTTGAACAAATGACCTCTGAAAAAGATTTGTAAACTGTAAAGTAATTGCTGTTCAAGTGTGTCGGTCCGGATAACAGTTGGCATAAGTCAAACCAATTTGCTCAAGCCCCTGCTTAGCAGATTTGTAAAAACCTGGTTTTAAGATGAGGAGGAAACTTGTCGGCAGTGGCAGCAGTAGTTGGGGTGCAGCTCTCTCCAGAGGGTGGCGTTGGGAGGATGTCAAGGAAGTGGTTATTGGGCCTTTGTTCACAGCCTCAGGGATGAGGATTTTAGTACCTCTGGAGGCCGGAGGCTCCCTAGTCATCTAAAACCTCCTCCCACCCATGACTCTCACACTGACTCCCCATGCCCCCTTCTCCAGAGAGAAGAGGACCCAGGCCGACAGGCAGAGATTCCAAAAGACAAGAAAGATGCAAGGTTAAAGTTACCCGAATCTGGAAAACAGAAAGAACAAGATGTGTTAAGCTCTCTGTAGGATAAGCCAGGGAATCAGGAACGAGCACAGGAAGTCACTGAGTGCAGGAGGAGAGACACATGGACAAAAGGAGAAGGGATCCAGTGGAGAGCTAGGGAGCTGGGGAGGAGAAAGAGTGAAGGAGCAAGGCAGGATGAGGTGCAGATGGGCATGGTGTGCTTGCAGGGAGCTGACTTCTCTTCATAGTGGTTAAAAACACTGTTCATGCATCAACAAACATTTACCAGACACCTGTGGTTTGGGATAGAGTGGGGAACAAGACAGACAAAAATCTCTGCTCTTGTGCAACTTAGATGTTGGTGGTGAAGACAGAAAATAAGTGAGCAAAGAAAGAAAGTGAGAGAAATTAATAAATGACAATGCAGAAAATTAAGTCAAGGTGAGTGGTAGAAAGGACCTACTTACATTGTGGAGGTGACATTTGTGCTGAGACCTGACTGGCTAAAAGGAGCCAGTCATGGGAAGTTGACATGGGAAGAAGAGCATTCAGGCAGAGAGACAGCAAGTGCAAAGGCCCTGAGGTAGACAGGCCTGGCATGTTCAAGGAAGAGCAAGGAGTGCAGTGAGCTGGGGGAGAGGGGTAAGGGCCAAGATGAGACTGGTGGGTGGGGAGTAAGACATGCAAGAACTTAAAAATCAGGATATTGAATCTGAATTTTGCTCTAAGTACATAGGATTTCAACAAAAATACCACATTCAAAAATACCACATTCAAGTGGCCTGGATACTTTATAGAGTACTGTTGAGCTAAAAATTAAGCCTTTCTAGAGCCCTCACTGTGAGCTAGGCTCTGGGAGAGGACTTTGCATAGTCATTTTCCATTTGATCTCTTAAATGGTGGTGGAGATGCCCGATTTCCATCTTCCAGCGGATCGAACTGAAGGCCAGAAAGGTGAAGTGCTTCATCCCTTGTTACAGAGCTGGAAAGTGTCTGAGCCCAAGCCTGGCTCATGTTCTACTATAGCACGACTTCATAGCACTTCCTTAAATGGGTGTGGATTCTTTCAAGTTAATAAAGTGCTTTTATCTGCACCTTATCTCCTGTGCCATTACCGAGTGTTATCACCTCTTTGCAATGGCCTGGGAAATGTCTCTGAGACCTTGAATGAGTGAGTAGTCACAGCTCTGCAGCTGCTTCTTCCTGAATAGAATCCCTATGACTGGAACTCAGAGTTGGATTCTGCTAGGGCCCGGTTGCTGCGATAGCCAGGACACTGCCTTTGCGCCAATCAGAAAAAGGCTCCCTTTGCTCAAGTCACTTGACTTCCAGCTTCCAGAAAAGCATTTTAATAACAATTCTGTTAGGGCGTCCTGGGAGGCCATCTGTGAACAATTAGCGTCCTACATATGTGAATGTGTGCTATCTTCCACATGAGAGGTGCTACTAGGATGCCGGGCCCTCAGACTGGGTACAAGCTGAATGACATAGTGATTTTCTGTGCCCTGAATGAAATATTTAGAACAGCGAAGCTATGAGCCCCAGCAGAAAGGAGATCTGTTTGGAAGTGGCCACACTGGACCACACTGGAACACCAGCTGTACCCCAGGGGTGACCACAACTGTCTAGGCTTTCCTAGAACTTCCCAGCCCATCAGGACAATGGGTTCCAATCCCCTGCCTCATTACCATGCTGTCCAGCCCATCCCTCCTTCCCATCTCCATTGCCTATGCATAGGCTCTGGGGCATGAAGTGTCCTGGGCCCCCACACAAGCTCTTTTGGCCATGTGAGACTGGGCTTTTGTCCTGACCCCCCCCCCAGAGAACCTCCCCCGGTGCCCCGGGTACCATGGGGCTCCAGCACTCACCAGACACACCTCCCCTGTGAGCCCAGCACCACCTCTGAGTGACGGGGGCTCATCTTTGAAGTCTTCCATCTCCTAAATTTAGAAGCATGGATTAAATCCAAATAAATGGAGAGTTATGTAACTTCATGTCCCTCTTCACTGTTCCTCCCCTCAGAATAATCAGGTTTAATCAGCTAATGATGGGGCCCTGAAAGCAGCCCCAATCCTCAGAGAAGCTATTAGGCTTATATAAGGAGTGACATTGGCCTGGTGTATTAGGAGGCTTTAAAATACATCCCCCTCCCTTTCCTTTCTCTCTCTCAATCTCTCCCTCACCCACACATTCTAACACACACACACACACACACACACACACACACACTCACGTACTCCCCCAAACATGTCCATCAAACACAGAAGCTGCTTAGCTAGTCTGGGATCAAATACATGCGAGCTGAGAGAAGGTTTTACTCATCAGGTGGTTTAAATTTATCACCTAAAAATAAATCACCTCAATCCCTAAATGACAGCTAATCCAGGAAAAAAGGGAGCATTTTGCCATAGAATTATAGACTGTTTGAGGGAAAGAAGAGGCGCAGGGAGGGAAATTTGAAGACTTTCTAATTATCAGAACTGTCCAGCAATAGAATGGCCAACCTGAAGAAATAGTGAGCTCCCTGTCACTGGAGGTGAGCAAGCAGAAGTTGGAGATAATGGATGAGGATTCCTGCATGAGCACAGACTGAAGGGTAAATGATTTTATACATGGTCAGCTGTGTGCCAGGAATTGTGCTCTACAGGCATTAGAACAGTCATGGCAAGAGGTTTCATCTCGTCATCTCGAATGCCAAATCTTATCTCTTGGGAATGGCTGCGTGGAGCTCTGGACACAAAGAAGGATTTGGAAGCTCAGTGAGAAGCAATACCTTGATCAATTCGCAAAGTTTTCTGCTGTGCAAAAGGAGAAAACAGATGCCTCTATTGATTAGCAATGTCTACCGTCCGTGCAGGAGAAGAGAGCAGAAGGTATGCTATTTGCCAATGATGTATATGAATCACTTTATAGATGAGGAGACTGAGATTCAGAGGTTCACAGTTGGGAAGTGGCAGAACCAAGATTTGGACCTGGATTTGGTTCCCAAGGCTCCACTCATGGTCACTCTGCTATTCTGCCCCTCGACGATGGGAGGACTAGTCCTGGGGCTGAAGAGGCAACCACCAGCCAGGAGTATACCCTCATTTTCAGGAGCAACAGGCATCTGAGTTGCAACCTCTGAACAGTGGTCCAAGGAGGTCATCCACTGGGTCTGCCAGCTGCCCTGAGGAAAAGGCACATGTGCTGCTCCCTGACCCTGGATAGACACTCCACACCCACCACCCCTCTCTGATTCCCAGCTTCACTGGAGTAGCCCCACATCATGATGGCCAAGCACATGACATCTGTCCTCCTCGGATCCTGTACTTGGGTCCACATTGGAGCCCAACAGTCCTGGCCAGAGAGTGCATTCTATGGCGAATACGGTGCAGGAGACCCCAAGGGTACAAGGGGGCCACGGCGAGGACCCAGCAGCATGACATGCCTCTTCGTCCTGCTTGCCACAGGAGCCGACTTCTCAGCCTCACCTGCACCGTGCCAGCTCCCTGAGGCCATTAGCACCATGCCATCCGATCGGGTTTCATGGCAGCCCCCAGCTGCAGGGGGAAATTGCCCCTTCCCAATCACGTGATACCCTCCTAGGCACCCATCCCTCCAGTCTCCAGACTGCTGGTGCCGGGACAGACACCATCCGTGCTCTGCTCCTCTCCCAACAGGCACTTCTTAACCATCTGTCCTTCCCTTCTCATTAATCACTCATCCTTCCTGTCCTGGGAGCCTCTCCCTCCAGTCCTAATGCCCTAATGTCCTTACCACTTCTTCTCAAGGGGGACATTGTTTACCCAAATTCTTGCTGAGACGCAAAGCCACCCCAAGGACAGAGATTTCAAATGGAGCCATGCCAAGACCCCAGAGTGTGGGGTGGTCCTGGTCCCAACCATCTACTCTCTCCTTTTGTGAAAGGGGGGAACAGAGGTGACAAAGGCAAGGCACACACTTTAAGGCCACTCAGGACCTTGGCCAGGACCTCAGAGTTGCGTAAGCCAGAGGGCGTGGCCGCTTTTGTGTTCCTTGCAGATGGTGTCCTGGGCCAGTGCAGGCAGGGGGCAGGGGCCCCAGCTGTGGAGGCTGGGAATGGAGACGAGGGTCTCCTCCCCTGCTGAGTGTTCACCTTGGATCCTCTTCAAAGTGACCAAGTTTTACTGACGCTACAGAAGTGCCCCAACCTTTAAGATAAAACCTAAGGCTCCCATCCCAAAGAGATAAGTTGGGGAGGGGGGAAGTTTCTGGTTATAAAAGGTGGACCCTGAACCTCTGCTTCTGAAGTGGACTTGAGCCTTTCTTCACGGCTCATTAACTGGAAGCTGCCTGAAAAATCACCGAGACCAGTTGCTTCGGTTGTTTCCAAATTCTTGGCATCAGGTCACTTTTTTCAAACAAATTCTTTCTTGGAACCCTGTCGAGACGGGATGGGCCCATGACCTGTCCAAAACTGCATGCAAAATGTGTGCCTGAATTTTCCCTGGACCGGAGTCCATAACTATCCTGATTCTTCAAGGGCTACTTGCCCCTGGAAGGGTTAAGACGGCCTGGAAATGCCCACTGACAGTCTAGGATACTGTGATTGTCACTTCTATTTTTGTCACCTGTTTGCCTTTCTAGCTCCATGTTGCTCCAACTGACATTTAAATGAGTTTGCATCTGTAGAGCCCACAACCAACTGGTGCTGTGGGTGCAGTGGAGGTGTGGGGGTGAAGAGGAGGGCCCCAAACCAACAGATGGGAGGGGAGTGCCTACTGGAGATTAAAATGTGGTCCCAGATCATCAGGAGTGGCTGGGAGCGTCTGCAGTGTTTTAAAGGGAAAAAGCAAGGTACCATGGAAAGAATTAGGATGTAGGTAGGAGAGCCCCCTTCCAGTCTCTTCCTCTGATACCTCGTTTGGCCTTAGACAAGACTCTGCCTCTCCGTTACAAGGACCTGTGTTTTCTGAAATGCGAAGGATGGGGCTCACGACCTGGCCTAAAGTCACATCAGCCCCCACATAGAGACAGGGATTCTTTTCTGATTCGCTTTGGACCCCTCTTTCTGATCCCGACTGGGGAGGAAGGTTCAGTGCAACACTGGGCATCCTTAACACCTCCCTGGCCCCTGTAGGCTTCCCTGGCAAAGCCCTGGCTGATGTGGCACCCGGGGCAGGCCTCAGTGTGGGGTTGGACTGGAACGCACCCTGTCTTCTGGGCTCTGTTGTACTCAGTTTATGCACAGTGATACCAGTGTCCTTTCCGGCAGGGAGATGAATAAAGTCTTCCCGAGGTTTTAATGGCTTTAAGTAAAGAATGAATGTGTGTCAATTTAACACAAAATATTAAGAAAGGATAGAACAAGAGGGACTTTGAATATGACAAAATAGTGGAGTCAGGGTGAGAATGCCTAGAGCCAGGGAGGACTAGGCAAGTAGATCTCCCAGGTTCTGAGAAGTGCTGTCAGGCTGGACCGTGTCCACCCCAAAGCCTGAAGGGGTTCCTGTGGGCCCAGACTCTGCCAAGGGCTCCGGAGCAGTTGGTGGAGGGGGAGGTGTTCCGAGCAAAGGCCTAGTGTGCAGCAAATGTCCTCCAGGTGAGTAGCTTAAACTGGGGTGCATACACCTTTTGGGATACCAGGATCTGGTCTGTGGGGTTTGTGAAGGCTGAAAATTAAGGACAGTGAAAAGCAACTTCTGCAGAATTCAAGATGTTAGCCTTTTACAAAGACAGTGGTTAATTGTGGCAGATTATGAAAATTTCACAGCCACTTTGGGCAGAGTCCCTGGACCTCAGAATTGTTTGGTCCTCTTTTACCTGAGAGGTCCAACCCCAGTCAGTGGCTAAGAATGGTTTGAGTCCCTCGTTGCCTGTGTGAACTTCAGGAGCTCCCTCGTACTGGTGAGGACTCAGGCTTGCAAGCAAGGGAAACGAGCTCAGCTGGCTTCTGCCAAAGACCCCCGGCCCTTATCGGGAGGATTGGAGCTCACTCTCGGAATCAAAGTCTCAAGATCTGTAGGGCTCAGATAAGGGAAGGAGAGGAGCAAGGATCAGCAGACACAGTCTTCAAGGTAAGGACACAATGCAGGATTCAAGAGTCAAAGTCCCAGGGGACAGTATCCCCCTGGCTAAGCCTGGATCATGTGCCCCTTAGTCTGAGGGGAGCAGGGCACCCTGATGGACCATCTTGACCTGATTGCCAACACTGAGAGAGTGCAGTTCCCCAAAAGAAAATTGGGGTGCTCCTCCCAGGAAAAAGGGCAGAGAATGCTAGGCAGGCAAGGAAAGCAAATGGCCACTTTGTCACTTTACCTCCCTGTGCCTCAGTTTTGTCCTCTGTAAACAGGGCTGAAAATGGTCTGGCCTTTTGAGGGGAACTGAGGGGATTATATGATGTCACCCCTGTAAGGGCTTGGCTCTCAGTAACTAACACTCCATAAAAGCCAGCGATTTTTTTTTAATTGTTTGTTATAAAAGAACACAAATATAAGCCACAGTTGACCGGATGTGAGCCTAACAGATGCCACATGCTCTTTTTGGTTACAGCCTCAGAGGCTTTGGAGTTGGCGGACGTGGGTTCAAATCCTGGCTCCACCACTGAGTTACTGTGAGGCCCCAGGCAAGTGACCTCAGCCCCACTGGTCATATCTGGCTGCCAGCTGCTCCCTGGCACAAATCCCAGTGTCTTGATGGCGGATGGCAGCACAGCCAGGCCCAGGGCTTGGGATGGAGGTGGGGGCTGAGGGTGGAGAGGTTGCATTTCTGCCCCTGGAGGGAGGCTGTCCCCCTCCCCACCAACACCTGCAGCAGCCCTATAGTGCAGAAACCTGCGGAAACCACAGCCTCATGCTAAGGACTGGCTCTCTTGGCTAGCTCCGACCGTGGGCCCAAATCTCCAGGTCCCCAAGGCCAATGACTCAGCCGAGGCTGCCAGACCTTCTGCTCCCAGTGGGCATGGAGGCAGACCAGTACAAGGGGGAGAGAGCCCTCTGCCTCTGTCTCTTGCATACAGACAACCACTTCTGAGTGCCTACTGTGGTCTCCATGGCTTATTCTGCCACCATAGACTCTGGAGCCAAATTGCTGATTGCTTATGATTTGTGTGACCTTGGGTAAGTCACATCAGCTCTCTGTGCCTTACTTAGTGTTCTCATCTGTAACATGGGGAAATAACAGTTCCTCCCTCGTGGTGTGGTTATGAAAATTAGATGCAATAAAATTTGTCAACACTTAGAAAAGGGCCTGGCAGTGAAAACACACTACACAGGTGTTAGCTAGCTTCACTGTCACTGTCATCACTGTCACTTCCAGCATTCCTTGACAGGTGGGTGTGGCCCTTTGGGGTTCTGGGATAAGTTTTTTTTTTTTCTTTATTAATCTCTACACTTAAGGTGGGGCTCGAGGGGCGCCTGGGTGGCTCGGTGGGTTGGGCCGCTGCCTTCGGCTCGGGTCATGATCTCAGGGTCCTGGGATCGAGCCCCGCATCGGGCTCTCTGCTCAGCAGGGAGCCTGCTTCCTCCTCTCTCTCTGCCTGCCTCTCTGCCTGCTTTGTGATCTCTCTCTGTCAAATAAATAAATAAAAAATCTTTAAAAAAAAAAAAAAAAAGGTGGGGCTCGAACTCATGGTCCCAAGATCAAGGGTCACGTGCTCCATGGATGGAGCCTGCCAGGTGCACCTGAGATAACTTTAAAGCTTTGAGAACCCTTATTTTTTTTTTTCCCTTGAGCTCTCTAGAAGCTAGGGTAAATGTGATAATGACAGCTAGCATATGAGTGCCTGTGACATGCTAGGCTCTCAGCACAGAGTGCTTGGGTTCAGTCCTGTGAGAGAGGTACTATTATTATTGTTCCTGCATTTCATGTAAGGAATCTGAGGCATGGACAGATTGAGCAAACCATTTCCAGTGTACACCCATAGGGCTCAGGCGTGCACGCAATGAGGTCAAGCCTGGCCATCCTAGGAGGAAAAAGAAATCATCGACAGGATGTCAGGTGGCTCATGGAATCTTTGGGAAGTCAGGAGGATGAGGCTCAGAAACACAGGTAAGAGCCAGGAGAGGGCCGGTGGAAGTGGTACCTCCGAGGGCATGAGCTGGGAACACTGGTGAGAACTGGATCTTTGCCACTGCTAGAAGAATTGTGGCCACCACCACCTCCACGAGTAATTGCTCCACTGCCCCTGCATTTTTGCACCTGTCACAAAATATTCAGAGTCCCATGGCTCAGGGGATCTGGCTGTCAGGGAGGAAAAAAAAAGGGATTATCTTGCCCCTTTGGCTTTCAAGGTGGGAGATGGGCTCTTCCTTCCCCCGAGATTCCACTGGTGAGGGGATGGGTTCATAATAGGAAGGGGGTTCAGGTAGAGGGGAGCCAGGAAGACAGTTAATGGGATTGCTGGGATCTCTGAACAGCAATCTAACTAGGGTATATCTGTTAGTCAGTGATGGCAGAATAATGCCATGTAACAAACCACCGCAAAACTCAGTGGCTTGAAACAAGAGCCATCTTTTCACATGGATCCATGGGTCTACTGGTCTTTGGGCTAGGCTGGGTTCTGCAGGGTGGTCTGCCTCCTGGTGCAGTGGCTAGGGTGTCTCTGCTGATCCTGTGGGTCTATGGCAGTGGCCAGGACAACTCTGCCTCTTGTGCATTTCATTCTTCCTGGACTAGTGGGCTAGCTGGAATTGTTTCTCATGGTGGTGGAAAAGACACAAGCAGGCAGGTGAAAGAAAGGACACAGATCCCTCAGGGTCCATTACCAGAACTGACACCTTATCACATCTGCTTCCTTCTCCTGGCCAAAGGAAGTCACGTGGTCAAGTCCAAAGTCAAGGGCAGGAAAGTGTACTCCCTCCTAGATGAGACCTTCCTTCCATGCACAGATGCTGAAGGAGTGGGATCAATGATTCATTCTGTTGCAAGGTCTTTTCTACCTTCTCAAATGCTCCTGGCACCTCTGGTCTCTGACTACAAGCACTGAGGGATCTTGTGAGGGTCACCTGGTGCCAGTGGTACCTGTTGGGCCCTCCCCTCAATATGTCTGGCCACTTGCTAATGAGATGCAGAGCACAAAGATGGAAGGAATCCGCATTCATGAGGAAGTCCTTGAGGATGTCCTTGAAATGCAGAACCATCTCTGCAGTGACCTCTGAATTTGTCATTTAGGCCACTCCTAGATGGATATTCTGTTACTTGCAGCCCATAACACCTCAGGCACTGGGCTTTTATGAAGGAATGAGATGATACAAACAGCTAACCCTTCTGGAGCACTTTTAGGCCACACCACATGTCCAAGGTCATACCCGAACCCATGGCTAAGATAGGATTGCTCAGCATGCTGGCCCTGAGGGGCGCTCTAACCCACCGCACCATACACAGAGCATCAAAAGTGCTTAGCATACCGCAAACGTGAAAAAGCAAATCCATGACTCTGCCTTTTAGAATCGTAGGGTATTTCACATATCTGACTCTAAAAACTAAAATCTGAGAGCCCCCACCTCTAACCCCGGTGCACAAACCCACCCAGTTTTGCATCCACTTCCAGGGGGTTTGTGGAGTAACTATTATCATTACTACCAAGGGAACGTGAGGTAAGGTGCCTGGCTCTGATTGTCACTACCAGATCAGACCCTCGTTGCCTCCCCTTGCCTTCCTTCCTGCTTCCTCCACTGGGGTGTCCCCACCTGGTCCTAACCCACAGCCTCCTGTGGCCTGAGGGTGACCTGGGGTGGAGAAGGATATACATCTCTTCCCAGGGATGTCGGCAACTTAGGTACCTGGTACCTAAATTTTGGATAGGTTTGGGGTGGGGGGGGTGGTGGGAATGTTGAGGTGAGAGTGAGCTGAGACAGACTTCTTAAAATGCAGAATTTCCATGGGCGCCGGCACTGGGAAGACATGCGGAAGCAGTGCTTTCAATGTCAAGCAGGGATGGCACAGGGTTTCCTTCTCTGAAGGCAACAGTGAACACCTGAGAGACGCTCACTGGGCACCTGTTACAAAGGACCTGAGGCTGGGTCTAAGGCAGTAGGACCAGTTAGAAAAGCCTGCTCCATGCTGTGCCTCTGCTGCCCATTGCAAAGTCACTGCTTCCCAGTACAAAGGCCCTGGTTCCAGTTCTGCGTTCACCAGCTGGTGATGTGTGGCCTCAGACAGTCTCCTGCCCTCTCTGGTACCCCTTTTCTCTGTTAAATGAGGGGCAAGGTTGATGATCTCTCCAAAGTGCTCTGCTGGCAAGGCCCCTCCAGACTGCTGCTCGGAGGGTAATGCCCTCCACGAAGTAAGGCCTGCCTGTAATAGCATGCTTCAATCCACGTCAGTGGCTGAGCTGGAGATGTGTTTGGCTCTCCTGAGATTTCTCTGCAGAGCAATTCTTTCACATACCTGGGTCTTCTCCTAGTTCCAAGCGCAGAGTGGTCTGAGGTCCCTAAGGACAGCTCATAGGCTCTTAGGGCCCAGGCTGGGTCAGAGGACAGGAATAAGTCCTCTGGACCAAAATATTTCCTGCAATGGCTTGTCAGTCTGCCTGAACGTCCATCATCAGCCACAGTGGGTAAAGGCATGGACAGTCCCAATGTGGCGGATGTCTAGTAGGTATTTGTTGACCTGCAGTTGATATGAAGGTCTGCCTCCGAGAGTGAGAGTCTCAGGCCTCTGCTCCAGCAGAGCCTTAACAGACCCTGAAAGTGCTCAGAATTTTACTTCCCGGCCATGTCTGGTGTTACTGCTGCCTTTCAGCCTTCCGACACAGTCGGCCTCTCATGGACACTCTGCTCCTGCCTGCTTCCACATCTGCACCAACACTGCCAAACCACATCTCAGCTCATGCCATTCCCTGTTTAAAACCCACCTGTCTCATCCGCTCCCATCAAATGCACGTGATGCTTCCTTCCATGCCCCGTCCTCAGTGCCAGGCCACCACTGGGCCCACAGGAAGCTGGGATACCTCCCGCCCTCAACCACACGGTACTGAGCCTGTGAACTTGATTTCAAGACTTCCCTCCATGTTGTGCCTGTATTTCTCTTTGCATCACTCAGGCTTAAAACTTAGAACATGTGTCCCCAGAAGGCATGAGTGGCCTCACAGTCTCTGTGGTCCCCACACGCTAACAGTCCCCACCCCTCCCCGGTTGCTAATACTCCACCCATCCAGCCACCCATCCAGGATTCTCTGTTGACCCTCAGGTCCCTCCCCAAGCTCAGACAGCCTCCCTCCCACAGTGTGCCATCCTCATGATTTCCTGGGGCGCCCCACCTTAAGGGGAAGGCCAGAAAGCTCTTGGGTAACACTGGCTGATCCTGACCTCCAGGCACAGATGGTTTCCCAGAACTTCAGAGCCGGGAAAAACTCCCAGATGTTCCCAGGCCAGTGGTTCCCATGGGAATTTCCTGAGCTGCCAGCTAAATGCAGATTCCCAGGCACCTCGCAGACCCAATGAGCTAGCATCTCTGGGGGCAGGGCCCAGGAATCTGCATTTAAAAAAGGGCCCTCGGGTAATGCACGGCAGACTGGTCAAGCTCAGGCTTCTCCAAAATCAATTCTACAGCACACTCCCCCCCGCTACTTCCACACTTCTTGTTGATGGTGGGTGGGGGTTACTCCCTCCCAGGCAGCTGCCCATCTCTGAACAGCCCTGACAGCTCCTCCCCTGGATCTATGCCCCATGGTCTTCCCACTCCGTGAGCCTTCTCATGGTGCCCTTGCCCCCTTACAGCTCTCCAGGCCTAGGACACGCTTCTCCTCTGTCTGCTTTTATCCCAGCTCAGCCACATAGGCGTGGCCAAGGCCAGGTGAATGGAAGTTGGGGGCATGTGAGAGGTGGGGGACTGGAAAACTTGAAGGAGCGTCCCCAGGGCCAGGCTTCACTGAGCCCAGAGAAACAGACGTAGTTATACAGGAAACCACGGTCTGTAGTGGGAAGAGATGGGGTGGGTGAGGATCAAAGTGGGGAACTAAGGTGCTCTGGTTCAAGGATGAGGGAAACAGCATGGGCAGATCCCAGGCAGCTCCTGTAAGTCCTAACTCTCACTGCTTTAGTCCACAAACATTCACTGAGCTGTTCCTGCTCCCTCACCCGTCCCCTTCTTGGGGCTGGCCATGGATCCTTGCTGCAACATCCCTGCCTAGTGCTCCAGCCTCATTTCCTCAAAGACTGGAGGACCTCAGTTAGCTCTGCCCACCCAGAATCCTCTTCTGGCTACAGTCTCCTCCACTCACCCCTTATTTTCCATCCAGGAATCAGAGTCTCTCTCAGGCCATGGTGATTTAATAGCTCATTTCACTCCCAGCTTCAAAGAGGCCTTGAGACCTAGGTCCAGCCAGTCAGAATATCACATCCTTCAAGCCACAGTGATTGGTTCAGGGATGGGCATTGGTTCAGGGATGACCCAAGCCCGGCCAAAGAGAGCTTTCCCAGACCATTTGCTTGAGCCAGGGCTGCTGTGGAGAGTTGTCCAGGTTGTACACTGGGCAAGTACATTCAGCTGAGGTGAATGGAAGGTAAAATTTGTTTTTACATTTTGCTTGTTAAGCCCCTTGCCTGGTATAGGACTGTGCCTGATCATTTTTTTCTGTTTTCACCTAGCTGTCATGTGGGCTGGCAGAGGACTTAGTTGAGTGTTCGGGAAAAAAGCTGTCACTTTCCTTGAGGGTTGCATAAGGGTAGGATATTAGCCTGGAGCTGCTGGGGCTAGGTTTGCTATCCCAAGGGGAGAGCATAAGTACAAACCCATTACCTGGGAAAGAAGAGCTGAGAAAGGAAGAAAGAGACACTCCTGCCTGGAACCAGCTGGACCTAAAATCCAAATTAGCCTTGAATATTTTTGTCGTTGTTGTTCAATTACAAGGATCAATAAATTCCTTTTTAACAATTGAAACCAATTTGAGTTCATTTTCTCTCACTTAAATAGGAGGAGATATATGTGGACAGAGACCATTCTGGTCCAGTATCTCATTACACAGAAAAAAAAAAAAAAAAAAGATCCCTGAAAATGAGAGGGGTAGGAATTTGTCCAAGCTCACCTAGCAAGGTTATGGCAGAGTCAAATCAAAAATCCACATTTCCTCCCCCAGTTTTAGATACAGTTAACACACAGTTTAAGGTGTACAGCATAATGACTTGACTTACATGCATTACAAAATGATCACTATTCTAAGTTCAGTTAACATCTATCACTTCAGAGAGTCACACAAAGAAAAAAGGAAAAAAAATATTATTTTCCTTGTGATGAGATGTTTTAGGATTTCGTCTCTTAGCAACTTTCAAGTATACCATACAGCAGTGTTACCTATCGTTACTACTCCATACATGACGTCCCTAGTCTTTGTTTCTCTAACACCTGGGACTTTGGACCTTTAGAACATCTTCATCCCATTCCTCCTTCCCCCAACCCCTGCCTCTGGTAACCACAAGTATGAGCTCTTTTTCAATGAGTTTGGTTAGGCTTTTTTTTTTTTTTTTAAGATTCCACATACAAATGAAATCATACACTATTTGTCCTTCTCTTTTATCTGACTTATTTGTCTTAGCAGAATGCCCTTAAGGGCGCATCCATGTGGTCACAGATTTCATTCTTTTTTATGACTGGATAGTATTCTTTTGTGTGTGTGTGTGTGTGTGTGTGTGTGTGTGTGTGTGACATTTTCTTTATCCACCCATTGATGGACATTTAGGTCATTTCTATATCTTGCCCGTTGTAAATAATGTTGCAGTGAACACGGGGTTGCAGATATCTCTGAGATGGTGATCTGGTTTCCTTTGGATGTATAAATCCACATCTTCTAACCTGGACTCTCCAGTGTGCCCACCATCTTCAACTCATTCCCTAGGGTCCCTTGGGAGCAGCCATAGCAGAAAGCAGGGTGGGGGCAGAGGTGGGACAGGCCCCATCTCAGTGCCACCCAGAGCAGTTCTGCTTTAGTTCAAAGCAAGCACACCCCTGCTTTAAAAGACACACAGACACAGACACACACACACACACACACACACACACCCCACAGTCTGCCAACTACCGAGATGCACCACGGTGCTTCTCAGGGTGGGGCCTTGTGGAAACCAAGTGTGAGACCCTCCGGCCACAGGATGTACTGGGAGAACAGCTGGTGTGGAGGCAGGAGCCTGAGGCTGCATTCCCAGGTGGTCAAGTCATTTCCCTACTTGGGCTGCAGTGTTTTCCTCCTCTAGGAATGCGGATAATAACCTCCAGGGGCTGTGTGAAGCTCGTGGGCAGTCCCTGATGCTGTGAAGCCAGATGAGTGGCCATCTTTCTCTCGGTCAGTTGGGACAGCACTAAGTCGGATCCATCCTTGTCAGGGAAGACTATTTATCCATTGGTGCTGGGCCTCCATCAGCCACACTTCCCACTGGGGGGAAAATGGATGGGACTGGAGTCCCGCGAATCAGTCGTCAATGATTAATTTATCATAATACCAACTACTTCTGTGTGTTGGTGTCATTCCCAGTGGTTTGCACCAATTCCAGCTCCTCAGAAGCCCAATATTTAGAGGGGGGAAGGGATCTCAGGTCTCCACAGAAAACCTCCCATTTCAACATATAGCTCCCCGCTCCCCTCTTCCACTAGGTCAGTTAAATAGAACTCTCCAAGTCCACATAGCTCCATCCTCACTTGGTCTGTGCAACTCTAACTGATGGCTCCTCCGCTTCGTTCTCCTGCTCAGAGCACAAACCTTGGAGTCATCCTTGACTCCTCTCTCTCATGATCCATATCCCGTCGGTCAGCAAATCCTACTGGCTCTACCTGCAAAATAGGACCAGAGCCCAACCTGTGTTTACCATCCCCACCAGCACCACCGTGCCTGAAGCCCCATCATCTCTCACGTGGACGACTCGGTCACTTCACTGTGTCTTCATTTCCCCCTGTTCCTCTATTCGTCAGGACCGGCTATGTTAGATGGCGGTGACAAACAATCCTCTTAACTCAGTGGTGTAAACACCAAGGTTTATTTCTTGCTCCTGCTACGTGTTCCTCTGGTTAGAAGCTCTCTTTCATATCCTCACGATCTACCATCTGGGACCCAGGTTGGTGAGGCACCCAGTCTAGATCCCGACTCTCTAGAATACTGCCAGTCACCGCTGAAGGGGAAAGAGAGAGTATGGCTTGAGTACACTCAACTATTCCACTGGAAGTGATGACATCACTCTGCTCATGCTTCATGGACCATGGCAAGTCATAGGTCATGCCTGCCTCAAAGGGTCAGGGAAGAGCAACGCTGATAAGAAGAACTGAAAACACCTGGTGAACAGCATTAATGACAACCACAACCCCCTTCAACTCCTCCAAACAGCCGCTGGCGGGATTCTGTTCAAGCATAAGCGAGGTTGCATCCCTCCTCTGCTCTGAAGCCCCTGTGGCTCCGGCCTCCCTTGAGTGAATATCAGAGTCCCCAGCATGATCTATGAGGTCGGGAACAATCTGTTCCCTGGGACCTCTCAGCGCTCACCTCCTTCATTCATTTATCTCTGCTCTCATCTCCTTGCTCTTTCTCAAACCAACCAGGCATGCTCTTTCATTATAGTTTTCACTTCTGCTCTTCTCTCTGGAATGCTCATCCAAAGGGAGGGAGGGCCTCATTCCCTCAGTCCCATCATCACTCCTTACTTCCAGGCTCAGTGAAGCCTTCCTGTTATGGGCTGAATTTTGTCCCCAGCCCCCACCAAAAAATCATGTTGAAGTCCTAACCCCCAGGACCTCACATGACCATAATTGGAGAGAGGGTCTTTATAGAGCTAGTTAAGTTAGAATGAGCTCATTTGGGTGGGCCCAAGTCCAACAGGAATGGTGCTCTCATAAGAACGGCAGATTAGGACACAGACATGTGCAGAGGGATGACGGATGTGAGGATACAAAGAGAAGATGGCCATCTATCAGTCAAGGAGAGGAGCCTCAGAAGAAAACAACCCTGCTGACACCTTGATCTGACTTCTGGTCTCCAGAACTGTGAGAAAACGAGTTTCTGTTATTTAAGCCACCCATCTGTGGTCCTTTGTAACAGATATAGCCCCCTTGCCGTATATTTAAAGATTACAACTCTTCCTTCTGTCTGCCTTTCAGTGGTCTCTATTCCTTTTCCCCGCCTATTTTTCTCTGTAGCATCATTACCTAATATCCTCAATGTTTTGCTTATTTAGTTGTTTGTCAAAAAGAAAAAAAAAACAATTTACTTGTTTGTTTTGTGTAATCTATTATCCGAATGTAAGCTTGATCAAGGCAGGCACTTTTGTCTGTTTTATTTGTTGCTCTACCCCAGTGCCCAGAGCCGCACCTGGCACATAGTGGGTACTCAATAAATATTTACTGGATGAAGGAATGAGTGGATGGTTGGATAGAGGCTCTAAACACTTAGAACCCTCATCTTTTGCATTGTATTTCCACCTGGCCCCCTAAACCCCCAGGCCTTTTTTGTCCTTCCTTGACAGATTCAATATTGGAAGGTGGCTTGGGATTGTAAAAATCAGGCCTTTCACAATTGAGCAGTATCTACCAAACCTTGAAATACAAGTATCCATTGATCTTTAAGTTCACGGTGAGAACTGTATCCTTATGTAAGTACTCCTTATGTAGGTCCTTAGGTAAGTGCTCAAAGATGAATCCACAAGGGTCTCAATGCAGGGGCATGTATTATACTGAAAATACAGTAAGACCCAAATGCCCATCAGTAAAGGACTGGGTATAAGTTGGCATGTTCACATAAATGGTGACCATGCACACCTTGAAAGGAATCAGAGGGAACCATATGTGCCAAGGGGAGGATGGCCAAGATCATATCAAGGGGAAGAGTGGTCTGCAGCGAGGATAGCATGGAAGTTTTGCTTTCACATGTGTGTAACCCAGCAACCACAAAGATACCTGAGGGAATGGAAAGTGTATTAGTTAGCTTTGTTGCAATGATGCCATGTAACAAATAGTCCCCAAACTGGCAGTGGCATACAATAATAAGCAATGATTGCTCACTAGCCGGGAGGCAGCTACTCTAGGTGTAGGTCTAAGCCACTCTGTGGATCATGGTTGAGCTTGCTCAGTGTCTGGGGTCTGCTGGCTACTGGCTGATGGAGGATGGCCATGGTGAGGACAATTGGAGTGGTTCAGTTTGGTGCCATGTGTCTCATCCTCCAGCCCACTAGCCTAGACATGTCATGGCAATAACAGATACACAAGAGTAGGCAAGCTTGATTGTGTAAAATGCTTTCAAGCCTCTGCTTGCATGTTCCTTTGGCTAAATCAAGTCACATGGCCAAGCCCAGTATCTAAGTGGACAGAGGCTGCCAAGGGATGAGCCAAGGCATGGATACAGGGAGAGGTGAAGAACTGGAGCTGTTTTTGCAACCTGCTGTAGTCGTTTTCTACAAAAGTCAACTCTGGGATCGGGATTCGTGTATGAGTGACTCAATATGGCAGTGCTCCCAGGGGACAATTGGTAGGAAGAGGAGAAACACACTGGGGTGTGACCAGGCAAAGTGGCAGCCCCAGGTTGATCCTGCAGGAAGGCTTCAGGGTAAGTTACTCCTTATAGGTGTATGGTTTTTAAAAAATTGGTCAATATCCTTTTTTTTTTTAATTTACTGAAGTTTAATTGACATACAATATTATCCTGTTTTCAGCATACATAGTGATTCTATATTTATATACTTTACAAAATGGTCCTCACAAGTCTAGTTACCGTCTATCACCGTGCAAAGTTAATACTATATTATTGATTATAATCCCCCTGCCGCACATGACATCGCATTAGTTATTTATACAACTAGGTAACACCTCAGAGTTTGTTTTGACTCTTCCATCTGCCAGTCATTGGCCAGAGGCCTCATAAGGTTGGGGAAGGGTCATAAGCTCCCAGACACTCCCAACTCTCTGCACACATGGGCACAGTGTCTCTAGCAACTCAAGGACAGTCCTTTGGAGAAAATCACAGGTGCAGGCCAAGTGCAGAGAAGCAAGGCACAAAGAAGTCAGGGGAAGGGGTCTAGACTCATGAGGGGATCTGAGCCAGGTACCAACAACGTCTGCTCTCGGGGCCAGAGAGGTAAGACATTTTTCACTTTCCATTTTGGATTCTTCTGTACTGTTTTAATATTTTTACCATGAGCATTGATTAGTTCTATAGTAATTTTTAAAAAGCTGACTGAGCAAACATTGTCAGTGAAAGGCTCTCAAGATATCTCCAGGGGTGCAGTGGCAACAAGTAAGCATGGTCTAAAGCTTGCTCAGGGAAGATGGGTGGCCCAGAGGAGAAAGAGTCAGGAAATCCTGGGTTCAAGTCCTACTATGCCTTATTCCAGCTGTGTACCCTAGAGCAAGTTACTTTCCCTCTCTGACCCTCAGCTTTCCCTCTAAACAATATGGACAACGACCTGCCCCTTAATGGGTCTCTGCTGAGTATTCAGAGCGTCAAGGGAGTGAGGGCACTGAGGCGCAGAGTGGCTGCTGGATTAGTGGTGATGGCATTCACCGCCACTCACCATTCACCAGGGAAAAGCTGGCCCATTCACCAGGGAAAATTCACCACTCACCAGGGAAAAGCTGGACCTCCCTATCCCATCCAGACCAGGAAGGTGACCCACAAATCCCACACACGCAAACTCTTGGGTCCTGGGCCTCTATGTTCCTCGGTTTTCCTGTCCTAGCAATGAGCTCAGTCCCGCTGCTCCTGCCACTGTCCTGGTGGTTGGTAGGCTCTGCAGGCCAGCCCCATGGGGCTCTAAGGCCCAGGGACTCTGAGCTGGTACCTCCCTCTATTCAGCATCAACTTCTCCCCTCCACTGTCTGTGTTCTACCCAGAAATATCCAGCAGCTTCTAGTTCCCTACACATTTCATGCAGTTTCACACCTCTGGGCCTTTGTCCACGCTGTGTCCACAGCTTAGCACACCCTTCAACCTCCTCACTACAGTTTCTCTAGTGGAATTCTTTCCAGATTGTGCTGAAGGGTGTCCTTCTTGAAAACTTCACCTCTGGGAGTCCCCCTACTCCCAGAGCCCAGCTTGACCAGCCACAATCCCCTCCTCTGCAAATCCTCTCTACATTGGAGCTGCTTCAGTTCTCTTCCTGGCCCAAACTGAGTTACTAAGTATTTTTTATGTCTGGATCTACCCCCTCATTACCAGATCGATACCTTGGGCAAACCAGCTCTATGAGCCTCAGCTCATCTGTCAAATGGGCGTATACCTGCTCCCTCTTGGGGTTGTTGCAAGGATTCCAAATAATGCCTGTCTGGCACCTGATTAGGTGCCTGGCACATAGTAGGTGTCTAGTAAATGTGCCAGGGGCTGCACCCCACTTGGTGTGGTTATGTGTACTTATGTGAGAGGATGGTATAGGGTTGGGGTGTCTCTGAGAAGATGAGGAAGACCACCCCCTCCCACCTGCTCCTACCCAACTCAGTCATGGGGCCGGCAGAGTCCTCCTTGCTCCACCCCCAGGCCTCTACTGTGCAGCACAGTTGGCCCAAAGATTCCAGCTTCCAGCGACACCCCCAAGCCAAGCCCCCATGTGTCTAGACCCTTCTGTAGCTCTCTAGGTAGCTCAAGTATGGTAGCCCCCATCAAAGGACTATGCATCAGAGGTGAGTGGATGCCACATGTGTGACCATTCACAGCCCAGATCCTCCGGCCCATTGTTCAGGGATGGCTGGGTGTCCCCAGCATGGTCAGGGACAGCCATCTGTGGCACTTCTCCTGAAACGCGTGGGGGAAAAAGGAATTCTCTGTCTGCTGGTTAAGTGTGCCCTGGAGCTGCTGTCAGCTCCCTTCCCATCAACAAGGGTAAGCCTGCCTGAGAATGAAGCAACACAGAGGAAATCAGAGTCAAGAGAAGGGGCTTCCTTGCTAGATACTCAGACAAATTGTAGGCCTCGATGTCTTCATCTGTCAACTGGGGACATCATTTGAGGACCTGGCTCCAGCCATGCCTGAAAGCCCAGAACTTGCCATTATAGAAATCAATAAGTGCCCTCCTCCTGCCCCAACACAATCCTTTGAGCCAGGTTTTCCAACACAAACAAAAAACTGCAAGAGAATCAACTCACGTAAGAGCAAAGCAGGGACATAAACCCCAACCTCTCATGGCCTGGTAGAAAGCCCCCAAGGCAGGACTTCTCAGATACTTGGGACCTCTTGGGAATGCAGGCTCCCCTTAATAAACATGTGGCCACTGTAATGGCTTCCCAGGAAATCCATCCCTTGGTGAAGAGGCGGTGAGGAATTTCCCATGAGTGAATTGGTGCAGATGCCCCCATGAGTCAATGAGGCTGAGTTGTTTCCGATGACACCCCTGGGAGAGCAGAGTAGAGAGGAGATGCCAGAAAGACTTGTTCTATCTCCAGGCAGTCATGGGGGACCTTGGGAATCTTCTGGCCCAACAACCACATGAAAAGAGGATGTGTGCCCGTCATGGTCAGCATGCTGACTGTGGGGAGGGGGAAAAGTGTTCAGGGCTCTTCTTAGACCCCTTGTTCAGTAAACTGAGGCTTGTGAGAAATGCCTTGCCTGAGCACCCAGGAAGTTGGGAGATGTTGTAGAACAAGAACCCAAGTCATCTGATTCCTGCCCAGGCTGGCCCCTGTAAGGAGCAGCTAGAGAAAACGTTCCCCGGGGGGAGGCAGTGTGCTACTCCCCACCAGGTTTGTAGGACCCAACTCATGGTGGGTGCTTGGTTAGGCCGAGACCTGAAATGTGGATGGGTGGAAGGAGTAAGGAAGGTGCTCCAGGTAGAAGGCACAAGCAGCTACAAAGGCCTGAGACCCTTGTCCTCAATAACGACAGGAACAACTAAGACCACCACCATTACCACCTCTCTGGGCCAGACACAAGCTAAACATTTCACAGACACCATCCCGTTTAACTCACAGCCACTCTCGGATGCAAAGACTTCTGTCAGCACCATATTACAGATGAGGAAACCACGGTTCAGAGAGGTGAAGTGATTCTCCCAAGGTCATACAGTCAAGAACCAGGATTCAAATCAAGTTGCCCAAACCCAAGCTCTTGGTGGGGACACTGACCTGCTTCCCCAACTGGTCCTTGCTCGGTTTCCCTTGTCTCACCTCTCGGAGGATGAGGGTCCCAGAAGGTCATGAGGGAAAAAGGCCAGGGGCAGGAGGGAGGCCCTGATCTTCTTGTTGAGATGTGACCCAGGCCAATACCCTCACACAGGGGGACTTTCTCGGGCCCTGTTACAATATCCAATTGCAGTTCCTTCCCTAGTTTTGACTTCAAAATTTCCTGTCCCTACCCTGTTCGTGGTCAAGCTCCAGATAGGCTTGTCCATGACACAGCACGGGGCATGCAGGTGGGAGATGGCAGTAGGGTCTCCCTCAGGGACAGAGCAATCAAAGGTGACAGGTTGCAGCCAGCACAAGGAAGCAGCCTTCACAGGGGCTCCTCTGGCAATGTGAGCCGTCTGGTGGCTGTCTGCAAACCTCTGAGTTGTAACAAAACTGTCCAGGAGGCAGGAATCCCCCAGACACTGGGAGAGTCCAGAGAAGGCTGGATAACCACTTTGAGGTGGGCTGTAGGAAATCCTGTTCCTTCAGATGATAATAAAAGAGCTAACATGCTAACATGTCTTTTTAAAAAAATTCAGATATAACTGACATAGAACATTATGTTAGTTGCAGGTGTACAACGTGATTCAGTATGTGTATGTGTTGGGATGTGATCACCAGGATAAGTCTAGTTAATATACATCACCACATAGAGATACAATTTGTTTTCTTGTGATGAGAATTTTTTTTAAAGATTTTATTTATTTATTTGATAGAGAGAGAGATCACAAGTAGGCAGAGAGGCAGGCAGAGACAGAGAGGAGGAAGCAGGCTCCCTGCCGAGCAGAGAGTCTGATGTGGGACTCGATCCCAGGACCCTGAGATCATGACCTGAGCCAAAGGCAGAGGCTTTAACCCACTGAGCCACCCAGGTGCCCTTGTGATGAGAACTTTTAAGATCTATTCTCCTAGCAACTTTCAAATACATAATCCAATACTATTAATTAACTATGGAACTTAGACTTCTATACCATCCACTGTGGGCCAGGCACTGTTCTAAGGCCTGTTTACTCCAGAAATCTTAACAGTCCTATGTGTAGATGCTATTATTATCCCCATTTCCTAGATGGGTACCCTGACCCACTTGGGGTGAGACTCACAGCAGCGGGTAAGGAGCAAAGCATGAACCCAGGTCTCAGCCCCATTAGCACATGAGGACTGGTCTGGGAGAGAGTTCCTGTGTCCTGCAGCCTGCCCCATTCCGAAAGTGAACGGTGAGCTCCTAATCAATCAAGCCAGGAGCCAAGAAGGAAAGTACCACAGAAGAACTGAACATTCACAGGAAGGAAAACACAGGAGCTCATAAAGAGAGAGCTAAACTAGAACCATCTGGAGAAATGATTCTTCACGACTCAGATTGGTAAACACCAAACAAGCTGACAAAATCCCGTGTTGGTAAGAGGTGGGGGGCAGAGTTAATCATTCAGACATCATCGTGGGAGGGCCAGGGGAAGATACTACTGATACTACGAATGCCTGAACCCTCTGGCCAGCAACCCTACTTGTGAGAATCTATCCTACAGGCACGTGGAAGCCACAGCGTGAGAACGGTATAGGCTCAGGGTGATTTACTGCATTACTATTCCTAGTGACACAAGTTTGAACAGTCAGGTCCCCGGATAGGGCACTTGTGAAATAAAGTTATGCTTTATTTGTTTGTTGGCATACCTGTGGCCACAAAAACATAACAAGGAAGTAACGCTGTAAATGCATGTAAACGCTGATAGGGAAAGATCTACAAGAAACATTAAAGTGATGCCAAAGGCACTGTCCATAAAAAGAAAAATGGATAGATCGGACCACACCATAATCGGAAGAGTTTGCTCTGCAAAGACTCTGCTAAGAGGATGAAAGACAAGCTGCAGAGTAGGAGAAAGTGTTTGCTAACCTTCTATTTCAAGAAGGACTTGTATCTAGAATATATAAAGAATACTCTAAACTCGAAAGTAAGAAAACAATTAGAAAATGGGCAAAAAATTTGAACAGATGGTTCAACAAAGAGAGAGAATATATGTTCAACAAACAGGATCCACAGATGGAAAATAAATGTAAGAAAACATGTTCCCCATCATTAGCCATTGGGGAAATGCCAAATGAAGCTCTGAGGAGATAGCACCACAAACCTATTCCAACGACTAAAATAAAAAAATATGAGCAGTATCAAGATCTGACAAGGACACAGTGCAGCTGGAACTCTTAAACACTGCCAGTGGGAATGTAAAAAGGTGCAGCCACTCTGGAAAATGGTCTGGTGGTTTCTTACCCAGTTAAGCATACACTTACCATACACCTAAGCAATTGTACTTATCCTAGAAAAAGGAAGCCACGTTCATGCAAAAACCTGTATGTGAACATTCATGGTAGCTTGGTTTGTCATTTTCCCAAACCGGAAACAACCCGATGTCCTTCCACCGGTGCCTGGATACCTAAAAAGTGGGACACCATTAAATGGAATACTACGGAGCAATACAAAGGAATGGATTATTGATAAATACAACAAATTGATCTTAAGGGCATTATGCTGAGCAAAAAGTGCTAATCCCCAAAGCTTACACAGTGTATGGTTCCATTTATACACACCTGTCAAGTAACATAGTTATAGTGTTGGATAAGGGAGTGGCGGTTGCGAGGGGAAAGGGTTGGGGAAGGGCATGATTATAAAGTGTTAGCATGAGGGAGTCTCTTTTGGTGACTGGAACAATTCTATATCCTGATGGTTACAAAATCTATCCATGTGATAACATTTCACATAACTATGCCCCGGAAAACAAAACAAAACAATTATTGCATGTAAAAACTGGTGAAACCCAAATAAGGTTTGATTTTGAGTTAATAATATTGTACCAAGGTCAATTTCCTGGTCTTGACAATGCACTATGATTATGTAAGATGTTATCATGGGGTGGGGGTGGGGCAGGGAGCTGGGGGAAGCTGGGTGAAAGGTCCATGGGAACTCTCTGTACTATTTTTGCAACTTCTATGAGTCTCGAACTATTTCAAAATAAAAAAATTAAAAGTAGTAATGGTTTGGTATTGCTTTGCTTTTTTCGCTGTAAAAAAAATAATAGCAAAGTGAAGAATGTCTGTAGAGAGAGTTCCATTTGTGTGAAATGTAAATGCAGGAGTATTTCCTGTCTGACAGAATCTTTCTAGAAACATATACAAAGGAGGAGACTGAGTGGCAAGGGCCCAGGGGTGAGAGAAAGAGAGAGGAAGCTTGATTTTTTTCAGCTTTCATCTTGAGACTTTCACATTTTAAATTGAAGACGTCTATCACCTTTTAAAACTTTTTAATTTTTTGGAAAAGCTTAGAATCAGACCTGAGGCCCTGGGGAGAGAGAGGAGCCATCTGTTGGTTCAGAGAGCCTCAAAGCTCCAGTTCGCAAGGGAGAGGGGCAGTTTGCTAGGGACGAAGATTTTTATCAGGAAGGTGATACTTCACTAAGCTGGAAGGAGACTAGAAACACAAAAGAGTAATTGATAGGGCAGGGAGGGCACCCAGCTCTAGCTGGTAGGACCTAGGGATGGACGCCTCCTTCGTCTCCATGACAACAGTGAATGGTGGTAATAAACAGCGTCACCACGACAGTGGACACTTACCAAGGCACGTAGCCAAGCACTTCTCAGGGACTAACACAACCACGACGCTGTACAAAGGAGGGACCCAGGCATGGAGGTGAAGTGACTTGGCTAAGGTCGCACGTGGAGTTGGCAGCACTGTCACACCCAGGGCTTCTGGCCCAAACCACACTGATTTCCACCTTGGATCTCCTGACCAGAATCCCACACAGCAGATGCTGGGCTAGGCCCCGTGCTGGCCTAGGATGGAGGAAGAGGAAGGCCCTCCAGCCTGGAGGCCTCTCAGACTGGTGGAGAGGAGGAGGCGGTGTGGTCAGGCAGGCAGCACACCTAGACACTGAACTTCCTCATGGAGCTCACCAGGGAAGCGCAGGCAGATGACAGACAGCGTGTGACGTAAAGGAGATGGTGAAAGGGTGTGAGCTGGCCTCCGCTGGGGCAGGCCGGTCAGTCTTGGGCAGAAGCCCAGCTCTGGGCTTGGCAGGTGGTCCCAGTCTCTCCTTGTACCCTCCCCTTCCTCCCCTTAGATGGGGAGCATAATCGTCTCCTCCTCCCAGAGCCTGCTTGGAAGTGGCGACAGGCACAGGTAGAGGTTTCTTCACTGGCAGTGGCTTCAGAAAGTTGACACGATAGCCCAAATGTCCATCAATAGGTCAAAGGGTAATCTGGGGCAGACCCATCCGTGGAAGATTATATAGCAATGAATGAGACCAAATTACAGTGATGGTGATGATGAAAAACTCTAAGAGTGAAAAGCAAAAGAAGCCAAGGGGAAAAATTACATGCTGTAATATTCCATTCATTAGAGTTTAAAAATAGGCAAAACTAATCTATGGTATTAGAAGTTGGGATCGTAGCCCAGGAAAGGGAAGGGAAGGGAAGAGACTGGAAGCGGGGAATGAAAGGGAACTTGCAGTCACACAGGTGAGCTCATTTTGTGACAACTCATCAAGCCGTATCCTTGTGTTTTGAGCATATTTCTGAATGCATGTTATACTTTAATCAAAGGTTTATTTAAAAAAAAAATGAAAGGAAGGCAACCAACACAACAGGAGAAAGTTTTATGAATTGCCTGTGTTAGGGGTTTATACCCAGGACACAGAAGGAACACCTACCACTCAACAACAACAACAACTACCACCCAAACTAGCCAGATTCAAAAGTAAGCAAAGGGCTTTGATAGGTAAGTCTTCAAAGAAGACATTGGAATGGCCAGGAAGTATTTGGAATGATGTTTAGCATCATTGGACAGCAGGGAAATGCAAATCAAAACCGCAGGGATACCACCTCATGGCCCTGAGCGTGGCTGTCATTGAAAACAAAATGACAAGTGTTGGAAGACTGTGGAGATGTTGGCACGCACGTGACTGCTGGCGGGGATGTGACGAGGCGCATCCATGCTGTGGAAAACAGTATGGCGGCTCCTCAAGAAACTAAAAATAGGATCATCAGAGGATCTAGCAATTCCACTTCTGGGTAGGTACCCCAAAGAATTGAAAGCGGTGTCTCCAAGAGATATTTGTGCACCCTTATTCCCAGGAGCATTATTCACAGTAGCCAAAAGGTCAAAGGGGTCTAATTGTCCATCGATGGATATGGATGAATGGATAAACGAAATGTGGCATATATAGACACTGGAATATTATTCAGCCTTCAAAAGGGAGGTAATTCTGTCACATGCTACCACATGCATGAACCCTGAGGACATGGTGCTCAATGAGATTAAGCCAGTCACAAAAGGACAGAAAGACACATCCTGTAGGATTCTGCTTTTGTGTGGTATCTCAGTCACATTCCCAGAGACAGAGAGCAGCATGGTGGCTGCCAGGAGCGGAAGTGAGGAGGGAATGGGGAGTCAGTATTTAATACGGATGGAATTTCAGTTTGGGCAGATGAAAAAGTTCTGGAGACCGATGGTGGAGATGATTCCACAGCAGTGTGAATATACTATTGGCACAGAACCGCATGCTTAGAAATGGTTAAAATGGTAAATTTTATGTTATGTACATTTTCACACAGTTAAAAAACAAGTAAGCAAACAAAAGGAATGTGGACTGGCCTCTTACTGGATGGAAGTGGTGACCTGAGATGGACCTCGTTGAGCCTGGGTCTCCTCTGAGTGGATGTAAGCAGCGCGGGTTACCTGTTGAGGGTGTGGTCAGGACAGAGGACAGGCAGGCCATCTCATGGGTATGAAGGTGTCAACATTCTCAGGACTTCCTGGGAGGCCACCGTGGGAATGGGCGGGCCATGAATTTCTCGGGCACAGCCCCTGGCAGGGACTGAGAGTTCCCCCAGGTCAGGGGAAGCCTGCCGCTCACAGTGGGCCCCATGATGCCAGGCAGTGGCTTTATCTGGCTGAGCCGGGGAGCTGAAGGAGGACTGGGCAATGGCAGGAGGGGCGAGTTGAAACCATTTTACTCTGTCCTCAGGTCTTTTAAATGAGGCCTGTTGGAGGTCTTTCCCCACCCCTCAACAACGTCCCACAGACCTTGTATCCGTTCCATTAGAGGCCTCAGCCTCATTAGAGGTCTCATTTTAGGTATTTTAGGAAGTCCAGCTGGTCAAAATTAAATCAACATTTGGATTTTATGTCCAAATGGAGACCTGCATCACTGCCCAGCTGGGGTCTGATGGTGAGTCCTGCCGGCCAGTCCTGGCTCCTCAAAGGTGGGGGGTGCACAGGGGTGGGGGTGCAGAAAGGGACTCTTGGGGTATTAAGGAGGGCGCATGTTGTGATATGCACTGGATGTTATATGTAACTGATGAATCACTGAACATTGAACACTGCATCAAAAACTAATGATGTGGGCGCCTGGGTGGCTCAGTGGTTAAAGCCTCTGCCTTCAGCTCAGGTCATGATCTCAGGGTCCTGGGATCGAGATGGGGGATGCTTCAACCTGCAGCCTCCAACCTTACTCTTCTAAGCTCTCTTCTTGATCTGAGACTGTAGGTGGAGGATGGGCCACTTTGTAGAATGTTCTCTTACACCTCTCCTTAGACTGTGGGGGTGCCTGTCTCCTGTTATTCTCAGCATTGCAGCTCCCCTGAGATAAGGCAAAGCCACATCTAGCCAGCTGTTTCCCTGACAATCTCAAAAGACTTCCTCCTTGGCCCAATTACTCAGAGAGGTCCGTTTTACTTCATGAAGGAGGAAACTAGGGTTCAGAGAGGCTAAGCAGCTTGCACAAGGTCACACAGCCAAGAGTTGGTGGGGCCAGGATTTGAGTTCTCTCTTTTCCGGGCCATGCTGCCTTAAAGTAGTTGACAAGGCAGGAGTTGGGCGGTTGAAGTAGGACCCTACAGGGAGTGGTGGTCTTACAAAGCAGATTTCTCAACCCTGTGCCAGGTTTGCTGTCACCTCCAGACTTCCCCTGTCTTGTGTGGAGAGAATGGAGATGGCAGGTAGGAGGGGCTGGGCAGGTAGGAAAGGACCACTCCTTTACCCCAGTACCCCTACCCTTTAGTTCCTCCTTCCCTTCCCTGCACCCTCTTAGTAGCCAGGCTTCCGGTCCAGACTCCACTCACGACCAACAGTGAGACTTGAGCCTTGAGCAGAAACTCTCAGCCTCATCTTTTTCATCTGCATCAGGAGAATGGTCAGAGTCCAGCCTCTCAGTCCAGGTTGCTGTGAGGACAGGGCAGCGTCATGGGCTTTAGGGTGTAGACTCCAGGACAGAATTCCAGGTATTAAATTCTACCTCTGTAGTTCCCTGGTGGTGTGGCCTGGGGAAGTTACCTGACCTCTCTGTGTCTCAGCTTGTGCATCTGTAAAATGGGGGTGACCACAGAACGGACCTGATAGGACCGTTGAGAGGATGCAGTTAATTACTACGCATAAGATTCCCACAGGGGGTGGGGGGGCACGCCTGTGTGGCTCAGTGGGTTGGGCCTCAGCCTTCAACTAGGGGTCGTGACCTCGGGGTCCTGGGATCTGGCCCCACATCGGGCTCTCTGCTAGGCGGGGGGTCTGCTTCCCCGCCCCACCCCCACCTGCCTCTCTGCCTACTTGTGATCTCTGTCTGTCAGATAAATAAACAAAATCTTAAAAAAAAAAGATTCACACAGGGGTATTGGCTCCTGGTACCCAACAGATGTGAGCTGTACTGTCATGTTACAGGGGAGGAAATGGATGATGCGATCTGTACAGCATGCAGGCTCTTCCATCCAATGCCTGTACCTCTGAGGCCAGACTGTTGGCAGCCTTGGGGCTGAGGGGTCTGGTATGTATGGGATCTCAGGGCCTCCGCTTGTTGCCTCCAGCCTCCCCAGGCCTAGCTCCCAGAGCTCCCGGCCGGCCAAAGTCCATCTGGCGAGAGTCCTGTCCAGCCAAACCTTCCTGGTGAAGGATTCAGGCATTGGTGGGGATCCAGAGCCTGGGGGCTGAGTGGGAGGAACTGTGGTCAGGGTGACTGGAAGGCTGGGTGGGCAGAGGCGTACGCAAAGGCAGGCCTCTTCCCTCCACTCCTAAAAACCCCAGCTCTACTGCATCTCCACTACATTTCCAAGGGTAAACTACAGGACCTCTCTGACCCACAGGTTCCTCATCTGTCAGAGCCATCAGGGGCCTGTTGTGGGGATTCAGTGAGATAACCCCATATCAGGTGCTCAATAAACAGGGCTCAATAAACAGTGTCTCATTGGTGGAGGCAGCTGTCTAGGGCATAGAGATTAAGAGCATGCCAGAGTCCAGAAGAAAACTTGAGACTGGTGGACATGTCCCTATACATACTTTGCAGATAAGGACTTGAAAACTCAAGGTAACATAGCACTGAGGCAAGGGAGCCTGGGGAACCACACAGGGATCCAGGATCTCAGTCCACTGAACCAGCACTACCACATGGGCAGCTTCTTGCATAGCCCTGGAAGGGAATATGCAGAGGGAAGAGGGGCCTCGTGACCAGGAGGTAGTTGGAAGGATGGGGCATGGACACATGCATGCATGTGTGCGCACACACTCTAGAAGTAGCCATGTCACGTGAGGATCCCATACTAGCTATTCAGTTCTAGGGTTGGGAGATGTGATCCAGAGCCACTGTGTGCTGGACAGAGTAGGGGACACAGATGCCTTATCCAAGGACTGCCGTAAGCTTCTTGGTCACTCAAACTGGAAAAGTCTTCAATCGTCATCGGCCTCAACCCTTCATTGTGAATTCTGCTCTTCTAAAATATGGAATATTTCAAACACAAAGAGAAGTGCAGAGAATAATATAAAAAGTGCCCACAGATTCCTTGTTCAGCTCTGTTGAATTCTAAAGTGTCCTCTTCTTCCTCCCGCTCCTCCTCTGTCTTCAAGGGTCTCCATAGAGATACAGTGGGAGCCGCCGGGGTATCTCTCACTGATTACACTTCTCTCCCTCCCTCCTGAGGAAGATCACCCCCCGAATCTGGATTGTAACCTCTCACACATACATTGCTTTCACACATACATCTGCACCTCTCAACGTTGCCGGTGTTTGCTTGTTATCAAACTGTATGAATGAGGCTGTGCCGGGTGAGTCACTCTGCAGCTTGGGTTTCTGACTCAGCCTCGAGTTAGCGAGGCTGCTCTGCCCTGCTCCACAGAGCTCGAACCCACCCACTGGCAGCTTGTAAATACCCCACGGTTCACCAGCCCTTCTCCCACTCGTGGACGGCTGGGCTGTTTCCAATCGCTTGCCCTCACAAAGCAGCTGTCCTGCGTGCCACTGTGGGTCAGGGGCTCCATGGCTGGGCACAGGGTCTGAGCATCTTGGCTTCCCTAGACGATGCCCTCTGCTTTCCGAGGGGTGATGCTACTCCACAGTCCCATAGCTGCATGGGAGAGATTGCACATTCTAACTAATGCTTGAGGGCAGACCACAGCTTCACTTCTTAAATGAGGAAACATAGTCCAGGGAGGAAAAAGTTCTGAGATCCTAGAGTCCGTGACTAAGGGAGTCAGGACTTGAACTCAGTTCCCTCCATGTTCCAGTTATCTATGGCTATGTAACAATCTCAATACTTAGTAGTTTTTAAAAGGTCAGTTCTTTATTTTGCTCCTGAATCTGGGATTCTGGCAGAGCTTAGAGGGGGGAAAGCTGGTCTCTGCTCCAGCCGGTATGCCCTGGGGCTGTTCAACTAGAAGATTGATTTCCAAGATGACAGACACATGGCTGCTGGGGGCAGCTCAGCTGGAGAGGAGGGTGGGGTCTCATTCTTCTCTGAAGGGCCTCTTCACAGGCTGCTGGGATTTGCTCAGGGCTGCTGGGTTCTAAAAGCCAGTGTCCCAGAAATTGGCACAGAAATATGACACTTCTGCCACACTCTCTTGGTCAAGGGACTAAAGTGTCCAGATTCAGGGGAAAGAGGGTCTATGTTACACCTTGTGTCTTAATGTAAGGAGTCTCAAAGAATTTGGGAGTCATGCTTTCAAACTGACTTGACTTCTACAGCATACCTTCAGTAATGTGGGTGCAGGATCCTCTAACTTTATTATCAACATTTTTAATTGGTAAATTTTACTTTAAAAATCCAGATTACCAGTAAAACCATAAAGCTTGATAATGTTGGGCCCTCATTTCCAGATGGCCTCACTAGCTGGGATGAGGAGAAATCACTCTGATAAATCCTGTGGTTTTCTGCAGTTCCTAGCATTTTGAACTGAGGCTCTCTGGACCCTTGGGTTGGCAAAGTGTGGGTGATAATTCCAAGACATTAGAAGGGCACTGGGGACTAATCACTCCATGGGGATTAATGTGAACACAGTTTGGAGTATATAGCTGAGAGACAAATGTGGGGTACCAACACAAAGCCCTTGAAAGATGTTCAGCTTTATGGGGAGAATAATCCTGGAAGCCTTCCTAAGGGAAGTGACACTTGAGCTGAGTCTTGAAAGATGGGAAGGATTTATAAAAGTTCAGAATTCTAGAAGCTTAAAAGTGTGATCTCCAGCTGGGCATCTGAACATTGAGGTCAGGATGGACATAACAGCAAGGAGTTTTCCCTGGGTGTCCAGTCTGCAATCCCAAATCCAGTCTCTTCATTTCTGGGTAGGAATGAACAAAAATCGAGGCTCTAAGTAGGTGGTGATTTGAAGGACACCTAAAGACACCAGACCCTCAAGATACAGTTTTCATTGGCCGGCCATACTGCTTTGAATTGGGAAGCACCCTGGGGATTGCAAGGAATCTGTAGGAAGCATACGTTACTTGCGAGAAAGGACACATGTTTGCGTGAATTACTCCTTTGCCCATTAATCTGAGGTGGCACAGATGAATGAACCCCTTTCATAGAGAAAGAGCTGGGTAAGTAAGCATTGACAAAGAGAAAAGAAAGAGAGGGTGTGAAAATCCCTGTGTGGGGCCCCACAGTTGGAAGCCCTGAGCATCAAGGGGCAGAGAAAGATCTATGGTCACCGGGGAAGGGTGAGACTGAAGCAGGAGTAAGAGGGTCAGAGCCTTGAGGGCCACCATTCAGCAGGGCTTCTTGCACGTCTCTTAGTCTCTCTTTTTGGACTGCAATTTCCCCTTCTGCCCAAGAAGAGATCTGAGGCACACCTCTTCATGCTGGTGCTCTAGGAGCCTAGGATCCCTTATGGTTAATCTTCCAAGAGGTTCAGATCCCAAGTTCTCATGGATTCTAGGAATTGCATGATTATTTTATTAAATATTGTCTTTCCGTGGTATTTTTAAAAATCCAACCAAAGATACTGCTGCTTGAAGACTCTACTTCCAGGGCTCCAAGAGTTTAAGACTTGATGTTTTCTAGGGTGCAGGCTTTTAAAATTCAGTCATTCTAAGATTGCAGGAATCCATCATAGCTTCTCATCTAGACCCATGATTTGTAACGAAGCCGATGATTTATTTGTGTGCTTCCTGCATTATGAGTTTTCTTTAAATTTAAAACTTAAGTTAAATTATTATTATTATTTTTTTGTTTTAACTTAACCATATTCTAAATAATAATGGTAACTGTGAAATGAATTTGAGAGATAAACTACTGTTTTCCTAAAAACAAGGAAATAAGCTTTGGTAATGTAGGTCCCAGCACCCCCTCAAACCATTTCAGGCCCCAGCAGTAATTTGAATACCACATTTCAGAAGCCACTGCCCCTGTTGGGAGGTTGGGTGCCCTTCCCTGGAGCTCCCGGCAGAGGCTGGAGTGGGCAGGAGCCACCAGGAGATACTAGGCGACACCACCATCTAGTGGCCAAAACACCAGACACGGAAGGAAGGAGCAGAGAGAGGGTGCGGTCCGTGGGCCTGGGAAAGTTGCCAATGAACTAAAGGGACTGATGACTTGAGAAACAAAGCAAGTTGACAGCTAGTAAAGTTCTAAATGGGCAGTCTGGAAACAACTTAAGTGTCCCCACATGGGGGACTTTAAAAAAATTATATTACGTCATATAGAATAGTACATGGTTATCGTCAAGGATGCTATTAAGAAATATTAGTGATACGGAAAAGATGTTCAGTTGAGAAAAGAGCACTAATCAAAGCAATTCTGTGCAACTTAATGTCAAGTGTGAGTATAAATCTATTCTGGGTATCCATCTAGAGAAAATGTCTGTTCTTCCCATTTTCCCCATGGCAGTAAATGAACCCCATCCACACAGCTGCTCAAGCCAGAAACCTAGATATATCCCAACCCTTCTCCCCCACCCCAATCCACCCACTTCTCTCTCTCCAAAGATACCACCTTAAGCAGAACCAGCATCACCCCTAGCCTGGGTGACCACACTGGCCTCCCAAGTTCCAAACTTGTCCCACTGCCATCTACACTCTATAGCCCAGAGAGCTGTCCCAAACACCAGTCTCCTTGATTAATGTCCTTCAGGAGCTTCCCATATCATGTAGAATAAAAGCCAACCTTCTTGCCATGGCCCTCTTGTGCCAACCTTCTCTCCTACCCTCTTTCACTCCATTTCTACTCGCCGAGCTGCTTTCACTTCCTCAGATCCCTTCAGTCTTTGCATGAGCAGGTTCCTTACCCTGAAACACTCCTGGCTTTGGTCCATCCACTCCTGCCTCATTTTTATTCAAACCTCTCACCCAACCCGAGCACAGTGTCACTTCCCCTGAGAAGCCTCTGTGGGTAATGGGATTTCATCTTTATATTTTGATTTGGCTGGGGACCAAATATTATTATGATATAATCAGAAGAAAGCATTCATATTTATTCATTTTAAAGTAAAATCAAATGTATAGACCACTGACACACAGGGAGTTCCAAGAAGGGGGAGGTCTGTCTGGGCTGGAAGGCCAGGTGAGGATTGGAGGAAGGGAAACATTAGGCCTGGGAAAGAGAACATTCCAGAAAGGGAAACATGTGAACAAAGCATGGACATGGGCAGGGACAGTTGGAAGAGGCGGTACACAGTGATTTTGCCTGCCTGGCACATTTAATTCTAGTTGCAAATCATTTCCTTTTCTCCTCTCAGGATCCACCCTTTCCACATTCTCTAACTATGTGTTTCCTGTGGGGCTGATTCTCAATATGGGTGTGTGAATTAACCTGAGCCAATGAGTGCCTTTCCTAGTATTTTTGCCTCATCTATGGAAAAGGAGTTCTGTATTTGCACTGTAGCTACCAACCCGGGAGGATGTAGACCAGATCTTTGCCATTGTAAAGGAAGAGCTTGCCTGATAATAAAGACCATGTAGGAGAAACGAGAGCCAAAGATGGAGAGAGTCACATTCCTGATGACAATGTTTGAGCACCTAGATTCTCCCTCTAGACTTTTTAGATCTGTGAACTGACGAGTTTCCCCTCTTTGGAGTGGTGGGCTAGTCTGCCATCTGTTTCTGTCATTTGTAACCCCAAAATCCTAATTTCCACACTAGTCTGGCTGGGTCAGAGACCTGTTATGGAAAGGAGGAAAGGGTATCCAAGCAAAGGCAACAGAAGCAACAAACACGATGGCCATTCTTTGAAGAGAAGGCTTTATTCCCAGTGGACTGAGGCGTCTAGTCTGGGAATTAGAGAGTTTGAATCTTCGAGCCAAGCCAGAAATCTGAAACGATAGGCCTTCTTTCCTGACTGCACACAAGCCACAATCTCTCTCATCTATCCAGAAATCCTTTGAAAGGAGACCCAGGGACAGAAATGGCCTGGGGCAGCTCCTGTTCTTGGCTTCCTGGGGCTCTGGAAGGAAACTTTCTAAGTCTTCCCAGACCGCACTGGGAAAGCCAAGTATCCACAAGACAACTAGGCAGGGGATGAAATGGTGAGGGTGGGGATGATTTGAAGCATTTTCCACTGTTCTTTCCCTGTTTGTACATAGTCCAGCTGCTCCCAAGAGCCCTTGGTCCCTGGAAGGAGACACTGTGGGAGTAAAGGAGAGAGACACAGGCCTGCTGGTTCTAGCCCAAATCTGCTTCCTTCTAAGAGCTGCATGAAGACATGACACAGGACGATCCCAGAGGGCCCTGGGATACCTGTGTCGAGTGTTACCCCATGATGACTAACATAATGCCTGGCACAGGCAGGGTCTGGTTCCCGCTCAGAAAACAGATCCCAAGTGCTTGTTGGGAATGAGCAGAGCAGGAATCCATGAAGGCTCAGATGGGTGACTGCAGGTGTCCCTGGCTTATCTCTTTGGGGTACCTCACATTCCTGGCGTCCTGCAGTCATCTCGTCCAGCCCCCATGAGGGCCCAACTCCCTCAGAAACCTCTGACCTGACACCAGTCACAAGCCATGTCCCAGCTTTTGAGAGCTGCACCTTAGATGTGAGCTAAAACCAATAGATACAGAAAGAATATTTGTTAAAATTCAATGCCTGCTCATGATAAAAATTCTCAGTGAAGAATATCAAACAGAACTTCCTTAATCTGATAAAGGGAATCTGCCGAGCATATACACACACAGACAGACACACATACACACATACATGCATGCACACATACACAGAGCTAATATCATCACTAATGGTGAAATATTGAATGCTTTTCGCCCAAGGACAGGACCAAGAAAAGGATGTCGACCACTAACATTTTATCAAATGTTGTAGGGTGGGTGGGACCCAGTCATTTCAATAAGGCAAGAAAAATAAAAATAAAACAGATAAGGATTGGAAAGGAAACATACAGTCATTATTTCAGATGATAATATTATATATGGAAAATTCCAAACAATCTGCAAACTGTTAGAATGAATGAGTAGATTTAGCAAGGCCGATGAACATAATCAACATACAACATACACAAGCAACAAATACGATGGCCATTCTTTGAAGAGAAGTATAGTTCTCCATTTCGTCCTTCTTCAGTTTCTCTGCAATGGGCAGTCAGGAAAGAAGGCCTATCGTTTCAGATTTCTGGCTTGGCTCGAAGATTCAAACTCTCTAATTCTCAGACTAGACGCCCTTTATAAATTGAATTTCTACAGATACTAGCAACAACCAGAAAATGTAAAACGTTAAATATCATTTATACTAACACTAAAAATCATCAAATACTTATGAATAAGTCTAATGAAAGAGGTACAAGATCTCTATGCTAAAAACTATAAAACATTGCAGAGAAACTGAAGGACGAAATGGAGAACTATACTATAGTCACTGATTGGCCAACCTAATATTATGAAGATGTCAAGTCTCCCAAAATAGATTTGCAAACTCAGTGTAGACCCAATGCAGATCAATATTCTGGCACATATTTTTGAGGAAATTGGCGAGTTGATTTTAAAATTTACATGGAGATTCAAAGGACCTAGAATAGGCAAGGCCAATCTCAGAAAAGAAAAAAGTTGGAAGACTTAACACTACCAAATGTCAAGAGAATAAGGAGCCCAGAAAGAGACCAACACATGTTCCATTAGCTGCTTTACAGTAAAGATGCACTATAATCCAGTTGGGGAAAGAGGATCCTTTTAGTGAATAGTATTAGCTCAATTGAATTTCCATATGGGGAAAAAACAAACCTACCTCATACCATATACAAATATTAATTTGAGATGGATCATAGATCTAAAGTAAAGGGGCACTTAAGTGGTTCAGCCAGTTAAGCATCTGCTTTCTGCTCATGTCATGAACCCAGAGTCCTGGGATCAATCCCCACTTTAGGCTCCCTGCTCAGTGGGGAGTCTGCTTCTCCCTCTGCCATTCTCTTTCTATCTCAAATAATTAAGTAAAGTCTTTTAAAAAAATAAAGTAAAATGATAAACTTAGAAAAAATAGAAGAACATCTTCAAGACCCTGGGATAAGAAAAAATTTCCTAAACAAAACAGGTTGAGAGAAGATGAAAAATAATTCCTACCTGCCCTATATAAAGAACCTTTTCAAATTAATAAGAAACAGATAGGGGCATCTGGGCTGCACAGTTAGCTGGGCATCAGACTCTAGGTTTCTGCTTGGATCGTGATCTCAGGCTAATGAGATTGAACCCCAAGTCGGGCTCAGCGCTCAGCAAGGAGTCTGCTAAGAGGATCTCTCCCTCTCCCTCTGCCCTCCCCAACCCTATGCTCAAGTGCGTGCTCTCTCTCTATCTCAAAATAAATAAATAAATAAATCTTAATAAAATAAGAAAAAGATAAACACCACAATTTTTTTCATGGGCAAAAATCTGAATAGGCACTGCACAAAAGAAGATATTCAAATGGCCAAGAAGTGCACAAGTATCATGAGTTATGGAAATGGTGACTGGGGCTCTGTTGGCCTGCATCACAAATCAGCTTCTCCCTCTGCCCACTTCTGTTCCTCCTCTTCCTCTTCACAGGTGCTGACCCCTAACAGATACCTTGCCACCCAGACTCCATCACAGCAACTGCCTCTGGTGAAACCCACTGTGACAGCAAGGATGTAGATGGATGTGAAGCAACTGGAAATCCCCATTATTGCTGTTTGGATGGTAACTTAAAACCCCTTCAGAAAACTGGCAGCATCTTCTAAAACCAAGGTTGCATATACCCTATGACCCAGGGAAATTCTCTTCTGGATAGACACCCAACTGAAATCAGTGCTTATGTCCACTAAAGCCTTGTTCACATAGCTTTACTCATGATGGCCCAAACCGGCAACCGACCGAATGGCCATCAACGGGACGATGAATGAGCACATGGTGGTAAGTTCGTATAAGGCCACACCACACTGGAAGTTAAAAGAGAAAAGCTGTTGCCACACACAACATGGATTCTCATAAGCAATATGCTGAACTCAAGAAGCCAGACATGGAAGGGTGTATACTGTGTGGCCCCATTTATGTGACATCTGAAACCATGGACAACATATCTATGATGACAGAAGTCAGAAGAGTGGAGATACTGATGCTGTGGGAAAGCTGCTAGGAGCCAGATGTGCCCCATATCTTGATCAAGGTGATGGTCACATGCACGTATACACACGCAAAAATCCACCAAGCTCTACAGCTAAGATCTGTGTACTTTACTGAATGTTAACCTTGATAAGAAAAATAAGGTAAAAAAAAAAAAAACAACCCAGAAGTTCTAAGCTTTCATAATAACTCACATTTATTGAGAATTTACTATATTCTAGGCCCAGGGCTTTACATACAATAACTCACTGGCTCCACATACAGTTACACACATAGGACACATGGCCACACTGATACACACATATGCCAGGCACATGCGCACACACACAACATACAGCCGCACCAATACATACATGCCAAACACATATATCAACACACACACACACACACACACACACACACACACAGAGGGGGGGAAAAAGGAGGATATAGCATGTGGTACCTGCCAAAGGTTTGGGGCAGATATTGGTGTAAATATTTGCATCACTCATTTCAGTTTGCAAATCCCTTTCAAGATTGTTACAGCATTTCTTCTTCTCTACAGCTAGGAGACCATCATGCTAATTCTGCCTGCTGAGAAACCACGATCACTGTTGGAGGCAAAGAGATAACCAATTGCATACTGGCTCTTGTCCTTTGTTTTTGGAAAGTGAGGAAAAAAGTGATTTTTTTTTTTTTTTTCAGAGGACTGGCTGGTTTGGAGCTCAGAGAAGCCTTGAATCTAAGTTGGAAGAAGCAGAGGCAGGTGAGGTACTTGAGGCACAGAGATGCAAGTGGGTGGCCCCAGGTCACACAATGAATGAGTCTTGGTAGACCAAAAAAATTTTTTTAATCCCTGGAACAGGCAGTGCAACAGCATGAAACAAATGTAGGGATGGGAGGAGAAATAAAAGCCACTTCTGCTTCCTCCCCAGTTCTTCAAAGATCCACCTTCCCGTCAACTAGAATCCCCAGTGCAGCTCCTACTAGAACAGACACCGAGTCCTGGCCTCTCTTCCTGCCAGAGGATTTCCAAAGATGCAAACAAGAACCACACTCAAGAATTCTTCCACCCACGCTCAGAACCACATCCCAGCCAGGGAGAACGGAAGAGAACTCAGAACTCATTAGTGTCACCCCTGGGACCCAGGCAAAACACATTCCTAAAGGTCTAGGGCCTCAGATGGGGCCATCTGGGAACAAAAAGATGGAAAATCCCAGATCTCAGAGCTGTGCTGTCAGACAAGTGTCAGTCCATAGAAGAGACTGTGGGCACAGCCATCCTGGATACCAAACTGAGGCATGGCCAACATGTGGTTAGGGCTGTCCTCAAAGGAAGCTGTCTTGGCAGCGGATGAGAGAAGTTCGAGCAAAATCCATACTTGGTGCCATCGCTTAAGACTTAAATTGGGCTTCTTATGTGATGATTTAGTAGTTAATCCACTCAGCTGGTATCCTGGGCTTTCTAGCTGCCTGGAAGGAAGGGGGAGGAAGGAGGATCTTGGTCATGGTTGCTCAGCCCAAGTTCAATGGCCACTGGGAAATTGTGTAACAGACACACACCATGCCCGCCCACAGGTCTTTCCAGTACACCATCCCCAAGAGACCTTCCTACACCTTTACTTAATTCAGCTGTAGCCCTGTACCTCTTGCCCAAGCAAGCTCCACTTTCTGAATGCTTCTGGGCTCACTCTGTGATTGATTTTCCCATTTAGGACCCACGTGCTTTGGCTGACACTCCACCGCTTTCTGATCTGGGCTTCCTGATTTCACCACTCCTTCTGTCTTGTATAACAGCACAACTCCCCCACAGGGGCAGACATTGACCCCACCAGTTCTCCCAGCCCTACAACCAGGATCTGATGGGTTGGCCGAGGGGCTGGGGCTACTGTCCCAAACACAACTGAAAGGTGTAAGAATTTTGCAACACACTTGACTACTTCCTGGTAGGAAAAATGAGCTGATGTGTCTGCTTGACCAGTTGACCCTTGCCTGCTGGGCACAGGTGTGGAAGATTGGAAAATGAGCCTAATGATAGCCCTCTGGATGGCACACAAAGGAAGAATAACCACACAGCTTTTGGAGGAATTTTCAGGGCTACACAAGGAAGTCAGCACAAAAGAAGCAGTTCTTCATGGGAAGCAGGCACAGCTGGAGTTTGGAGAGATTCAAGGACAGGTGTGGCATCCGGTGGTCCCTTCAGGGATATGGCAGTGAGTGGAGAAATCTGGTAAAAGACAAAATGGCTGCCTCACTGGGGCCACAGACAGTAATCTAAGTTTCTTTCCTTATCTCTCTCTGTGTGTCTGTCTTCCTTTCTCTTCTCCCTTTTTTTCTCTCTCCCTCTTCCTCTTCCCATCTCCCCTCCACAAATCCTCTTTTTGGGTTCCTAGCTCTTTATCTTTTCTCTGTCTCTCTTAGTCTCCTTCTGTCACCTGTTCTGGGACTCTGTGCATCTCTCTCTGTTTCACTCTCTGCATCTTTGTCTTCTTGCCCTTCTTCCAGTCTCTCTCTGTCTTCTTTTGTCTGAGTCTCATTCCTCTTTTCCTCCCTCTCTTCCTTTTCTTTGTGTCTCTGCTTCTTCTTCTGGCCACCAGCTGGCTTCCTCTGCTTTTACTCAGTTTCTGCTGCCCCACAACTCTGTCTGGCCACTGCCCAGATCTCTGGATTCCTATCCTAATGTCTTCTAGCTATAGGACACCAAAGGGACTCAGAAATGGGGAACAATTACCCTTGAATCCTAAACTCAAGAGAATTAAACAGACTTCAGAGAGAATCTAATCCAAAGCTTAAAAAAAAATTAAGGTGTAATTTACATACAGTAAAATGCATACATTTTATCTTTTTAAATCATTTTTAAAGATTTACTTATTTATTTGAGAGAGAGAGAGAGAGCATGAGCAGGAGGAGCAGAGGGAGAGAGAATTTCAAACGGACTCTGCACTGAGCTTGGAGTCCAAAGTGAGGCTCAATTCCATGACCTTGAGATCATGACCTAAGCTGAAACCAAGAGTCGGATGCTTAACCAATTGTGCCACCCAGGTGCCCCCAAATGCATACTTTTACATGCACGGCTTTTACATATGTGTACATGTATGTAACTATCACCCAGATCAAGATATAAAATATTTCCAGCTCCTCAGGAAATACCTTCACTTCCCTTTCCAGTCAATTCCCACTTCACCAATGGCAACCAACCACTAATCTGAATCATTTCATCATAGTTTTTTAAGTCATCCTAGAAATTCTTTTAAACAGAATCAAACAGTATGTGGTCTTTTGAATCTGGCTTATCATGCTCAGCATCATGTTTATAAGATTCACCGATATTGTACGTGTCAGTATTTCATTCCTTTTATTGCTGGGTTGCTGAGTAGTACTCTGTTATATGGATTTGTTATATGGTTATATCTCAATTAATTTGTTCATTTGCCTGCTGATGGACATTTAGGCTATTTCCAGTTTTTAACTATCATGAATATAGATGTTATGAGTGTTTATATAAAGTGTAGATACGGGTTAATCAAAAAAGGGAATATTCTGGCACAAATGACTGAAAACTCCAGTGATGGTCAAGGTTTCAGGCATGACTTGATCCAGAGACGCAATCTCATCAGTCTCCACTCCATTTCTCTACTAGGCTTCCAACTACAGAAAGTATACATGAGCCCATCCTCAGACTGTTTGCCCTCTCTCCATCCCACTTGTAACTCAACCTTTCACTGTTCATTATCCAACCAGCAAACATTTATGGAGCCAGCTCTTTGCCAGCCAATGAGTTATGGATGAGGATGAGGAAAAAATGGATGAATGAGATCTATCCTTACCCTTTGCCCTCATGCAACTTATGGTATAGTGGGAGGAATGGAAAGATAGGGACACATAAAACTATAAAAAAATTTATATGTAAGCCAGGAGCTCCAATTGCAAGAGGAATTCTGGAAAAGGAAGGGGAGAGATGTTAGTTACTTGTCCTATTTAAGAACAATAGACTAAGGCCACAAAGGTTTTCCTTGCTTTTTAGTTCTGTGTGTTTCTTTGTGAAATCTCTCTGCTGCTGCTCAGATGAAATCTCCCAGGCATCAGATGTCCACACAGGGGCTGTTTGTTTGCCTCTGATCACAGACTTGTTTATGAAGCAAGGCTTGGGGAAGCATTCCTTGTTCAAATAGATGATTAAAACCCTGCAGGAGATTTCTGTGTCCTTGAGGTTGGGGAACTCAATGTTCCACATCAGTGTTAGTTTCTCCTTAAGGACCTTCTGCTCAGCCACCAGGGCTGGTGGGATGGATTATTTATTGTCTGGATTAAATGTGTCCTCTGGCTACAAAACTGGAGCTGGGAGTCCTGAGTGACACTTCCAGGATAAGACCAATTTGTCCCCAAGGAAGAGCTCTAAGGATTGTGGCCTTGTTCTCTCCCTATTTCTCTCTTGTCATTTCAGGACAGACAGAGTCTAAGTGAGCATGGATATTCTGCCACAAAGAGTTTTCACGTAAGGGCATCCATTCATTTTACATCCATTTTGTTCATGTCTGGTACACACCATGCATTGGGCCAGGTTCTGGGTATAACAATGAGTAAGACAGACCCAGCAGAGCTCATAGTCTGGTGGAGGAGATAGATGCCCATCAGATCATCACTCCTCTATTACATATGCAAGTATAAACCATGGAGCTGCCACAGAAGAAAAGCATAAGTTTTTGGTGGGTATTTAAGGGTGACCTAGTTTAGATTAAGGATTCAGAGATATGTGAGTTACAGAAATTTGAAGGATGAGCACAAGTGACAAAGGAAAGAAGGGAAGACAGCAGAACAGCATGTGCAAAGGCACTGAGGGGAGATAAGTCAGGTCATGTCTAAGGAACTAAGAAACCAGTGGGTGGAGCAGAGTGAGAATGGGGAAGAAAGATAAAAGAAGATAGAGGGCCAGTCACACCAGGCCCTGCAGAATTATTGTGAGGGTCCTGGGTGCTATGAAAGACTTAAGGAAGAGGCTGACATTGGCCTTCTCCCTCCTTTAGGCCATCTTTCTCCCTGACCCTTCCTGCTCACTGCAGGATCTTCCCAAAATAGACCTTATTCCCCAATCCCAGCTTGGAACCCGTCAGTGTATCTTCAGAGTGGACGTGAAGTCAAATTTCCTTAGCAGGGGCTTGAGCTCTTCATGATTGGTCAAGACTTTGAAGAATAAATAAGTGAGTGGGAGTGGATTAGAAGTCGTTATTTGTTGCCTTTTTTTCTTGTGAATAATGTCATGCCGTGAGCTCCTTTAAGGGCAAAAGTCATGAAACCACCTTCTCTTCTATTCCCAACAGTGGCCTGAGCATAGATACTGTAATCATCACCACTATCATCATCATCATCATCATCATTATCACCATCTCCATTCATTAAACTGTGATTACTGGGCTAAGCATTTTACATGTTGTATTGGTTAGCTGTTGTTGTATAATAAAACAACTTAAAATTTGTGACTTATAACCACAATCATTTATTTAGTTTACAATTCTGTGGGCTGGTAATGTAGGCTGGGCTCAGTTAGGCAGTTCTTCTGGTATTAACTGGATCTCTAATGTGCCTGTGGTTAACTGCAGGCCAGCAGGCTGACTGCGTTTCTGGGGACTGTCAGCTGGGTGGATAGGGATGGCCAATCCTATATCTCTCATCATTCTTCAGGTTAGCTCAGAGCTTCTTCATATGGTGATACTGAAGTCACAGAGTAAGAAGTTAAATTCATTGGTCAGATCAAAATTTCCCTATTCATCCCATATTCAAGGGAAAAGAGAAAGAGACTACTACTTGACAAGAGGCATGAGTATAGGGGAGGGTCAGGATTTGAAATTTCGTATTGGCACACAGTGCATATACTCTCACCAAATGATTGCTGATTGAGTGAACAGAGGTCCAAGGGGAATAATTATTAGTCTAAGGTCACACGAAGTAGGACTAAACCCCCAAATTCTCAAACCTCCTTCCCACGGCAGCCTCATTATATGGACCTTCTGCAGCTTTACTTCCCCAAACTGGCCAAAAAGTGAACCAACAGAAGATTTGAGATGTGCTTCATTCACTTCTGGAAGGTGCTCCAAACCAGACAGTCTCCAAAATGTATGTCTGAGAATATGGCATCTGTATAGCACATGGATAGGTACTGGGTCCAGACAGAGGCCCAGGTGTGTCACCCATCTGACATATGATCCTGGACAAACCACTTAGGTAAGACCCAACTTCCTTTCTCTGAAATGCACGCTATAAATCCCTGCCTACATCTCAGGGCTATGTCAAAGATCAGAGGCACTAAGATGTAAACTGTCTCAGAATATTGTACTCAATTTGTTCCACTCCATTGGCTGTGCCACCATCTCTGCCTCATTTTCTTGTTCAGTGGAGTTCTGGCTCCACCACCAGTTCATCTCCTAACTGCCTTGGGAGCAGCATCAGAATGGGAGCCTCCTACAGAGCCCTGTCTAGGCTCCAGCACGGCCTCTCCTTACCCTCCACTGCAAGATACACATGGCCCTGATGTCCTGGTCCAACTGAACTCGTTGCCCAGAGTCTCTTGGTTCTCAGGTGAAGCACTGTGCCCTGGGGTGGCCATACTATGCTCTGGAGTATCAGATCTGTTTCCCTAGCTGCTGTCCAAAGGGGCCACACAACACCTTCAGGGCAGTTAAGCCTCCATGAGGTGAATTTGGACCAAGAAAGACAGGAGATGGAAAACCACTGGTGGATAAATTCTTCTCCCTTCCTTAACCATAGACTCTTCCAAGATGTTCCAGTTGCATATGGCTTCTCTAGAGACATCGCATGGCTGAGTGACCTACTGTGTTTTCTTGTATACCTGTGACTAGCTCAACAATGCACCACCTTGAGTTCACTTTTCTTTCCTTCCCTGCTTCCCTTCCAGTTTTCCCTCAATCTGTACTCCCCACCCCTAAACTGCAATGAAACACCAGTACCTAAGTTATGCCCATCTCTTTTGTCTAGGCAACCCAAGCCTCAGATCAAGAGAAGAAATTAAGAAAGTTGTCAAATCGCCACCAAAGACTCATAGGAGGACTGGTGTTACCCAATGTTGGTGAGGATACAGAGCGACTGCCACTCTTGTACTCTGCTGGTGAGAATGTAAAATGGAACCACTTGGGAACAGTTTGGCAGTTTCTTAAAAAGTTAAATATATACCTATGGTGTGACCCAATATTTCCACTCCTAAGTAACATATGTGCACACAAAGACTGGTATACAAATGTTTAGAGCACTGTATTTATAATATACCCCAAGTGGAAACAACTCAAATATCACTCAGCTGGTGAATGTATGGACAAATGGTGTATCTTCATACAATGGATTCTATTCAGCAATAAAAATGAACTACTGATACACACAACATGGGTGTGTTTCAAAATAAGTAGGCTGAGTGATGGAAGCCAAACAGAGTCCATACTGTTTGATTCCACTTACATAAATTCTAGAACATGCAAGCTAATCCATAATAGGAGAAAGCAGGTCAGGGTTGCCTGGGGATAAGAGTAGAAGAGGGGTGGATTGCAAAGGGGCACAAGGAAATTTGGGGGGATGTCACCTACCTGATATGTGATCCAAAAGAAATCTGTTGGGTAAGATCTAAGGCCATGTTGATTGTAGTGGCAGTTTCATGAGAACATCTTAATAAAGATATTAAAAAAAAAGAAATTACCAGGACCATCAGTGAGCTCAACCACATCCTTAGAGAAATGATAACTTCAATTCTATTTAAAGCATTTCAGTGCAGAGAGAAAAAAGGAAAGCTTCCAAGTCCCTTTTATGAAACCAGCATAGCTTTGATACCAAAAACCTTACAAAAATAGCACATTAATGAAGAGTTTCCTGCTCTGTGCTCACTTGTGGGAGTTATTATTAACTCTGTAAATCAGCTATACTGCATCTGACCTAGTTTCCAGAATTTTGCCTTTGGTTTTCAGAAGTTTAATTACAATGTGTCTTTGTGCAGATTTCTTTGGGTTTATCCTGTTTGGGAAATTAGCAAGCAGGTAAAATAAGAAGAGGAGGCACATGGGACTCTAAGATGGATGCCAACGAGAAGGCTTCTAATCAGAGGGATCTGGGGCCAGGCAAGAGAGCACACACACCCCAGCGTGGTTTCCTTGATGCCTCTCCTAGAGCACCTCTCCTCACCTTAACCCACCCCTGCTGTGCATGCCCACGGCTCCCACTTTAGATTGTACCCTTCTTCATCATTTCTAAAAACCTCTGGCAGTTTCTGAAGCTCCTCTCCTGGCAATCCAACCTCTGTGATGTGCAGAAATATAATTATGTCACATAGCTATGATCCTGTCACTGTCCTGCTCACTTCCTTTCACAGACTCTGCTCCCTGCTTCCCACAGGGAAAGGTACAAACTTTAGGGTACCTTTAGCCTCCTTCTCCACAAGGCTGTCACCCAATATTATATATAATGTTCTGACCAATGTTCTAATCATGTTAAAGAGCACCACATGGTCTTTGCATCTTTGTAATGCCATTCCCTCTGCCTGTGTGGTCTTCCCCTCCTTCTCATCAGCAGGCAGCAGATCTGTTCCCTAGGTCTGACTTGTGCCTCCATTGCCTAACTCAGCGTAACACCTGGCACCAGACAGATAACATCAAAGAGTTGTAGAGAAAAAACACTTTCAAATCTCATGCTATGTCACTTTGGCTGGTCCTAATCTATATCCTCCATAATACAATTGTAATCATAAGTATAACACTTTCCTAAAATCTGTGAGTCTTTCTAGCAAACCATCAAACCTGAGGGGGTCATGTGAACCTCCCAAATTTGCAACTTGTTGGTCAAAATAGTGGGTAACTTGGGGTCCCCCAAAGTGTTACTGGCATCTGAAGTGAGGACAGTATGGATGGAAGCTGTGCCCTTAACCTATGATAACTCTAGGTAGTTAGTACCAGAACTGCATTGTGATATTGCAATAGGCAGTAACATTTTTTTTTTTAAGATTTTCTTTATTTATCTGACAGGGAAATCACAAATAGGAAGAGAGGAAGGCAGAGTTGGTGTGGGGGAGCAGGCTCCCCGCTGAGCAGAAAGCCCGATGCAGGGCTCAATCCCAGGACCCTGGGATTATGACCCGAGCCAAAGGCAGAGGCCTTAACCCACTGAGCCACCCAGTGCCCCGGCATTAACATTTTTTTTAATGAAAAAATGCATTAAGAGAAACCATATCCTTATAATAGAATGCCAATTAATACATGTAGAATAGATTATTGAAATGAGAAAATAACCTTTTTTCAACCATCACAGTAACAAGTGATTCATGCAATATCCATTGCTAAAACTTATGGGTGAATATTTGATGAGGTAGAAGATATTTACACATTCTCAAAGTATCATTCCACAAATAATCTACTAATACAAAGGAGAAAATAGTAACTTTACAGGGGAGAGACCTGGTACACACCATTTTAGCCAAGAGATAACAGTTAACATTACCAAAACAGAACAAACTAGTATCAAGTGCCTCTTAATAAGATGCCCAGAGAAGGGGCACCTGGGTAGCTCAATGGGTTAAAGCCTCTGCCTTCTGCTCAGGTCATGATCCCAGAGTCCTGGGATCCAGCCCCACATCAGGCTCTCTGCTTGGTGGGGAGCCTTCTTCCCTTCTTCTCTCTCTGCCTGCCTCTCTGCCTACTTGTGATCTCTGTCAAATAAATAAATAAAACCTTAAAAAAAAAAAAAAGATGCCCAGAGAAGGACACAGCATCACTTCAGTGGTATTCCTGTTAAAAGGCATTACCTGAGTCTGATCAAGAAGAAAGATCGGACAAACCCAGATGGAGATGTATTTTGCAACATACCTGGTCTGTATTCCTTAAAAATTTTAAAGTCAAGAAAGACAAATAAAGGCTGAAGAATGGTTCCAGATTAAAGGAAACTAAAGAGACATGAAAACTAAATATAGCATATGATTTCAGAATGGATACTGGACCAGAAAAAAAAAAGCTAAACAAATATTATTAGGACAATTGGCAATATTTGAACAATGGTTTATAGATTAGATAAGACTATTGTAATGATGCTAATTGTCCTGTGGTTATGCAAATAAGCACCCTTGTTCTTAGAAAATAGACATTGAAATATTTAGGAGTAAAAAATAAAGAGACTGGAAGAAAGACAGAAAAGGGTGAAGAAATGGGGTAACACGGACATACTTGGTGAATCTTGATAATGGGGATATGAGAATTCGTAGTATCTTATTCTTGCAACTTTCTGTTAATTCGAAATTACTTTAAAATATAAGACTGAATAAAACTACATTTAAAGTTATTCTTTTTTATTTTAAAAACAGATATACATATATTTATGCTTGTATGTATACATATTCAAAGTAAAAGATGGCAAGGACATGCACCAAAAAGTTGATAGTCTTCTCTGGTGATGGGATTTAGGTTAACTTCTTTTTCATCAACATTAGTTTCACGTTTTTCCTAAAACAGCTGTGAACTCTTCATAATAACGACAACAACAAAAGAAATAATAAAAGTTGGACATATGGTGAAGAGTGAAGAAAATCACCCTTTAAACACCAAAAACATACCTCAAGAAAATACAAATGACTCATTCTGCTGCCCCCCCCACCTCCATTATCCATGTTATCTTCCTGTCTGTAAACTGTCTGTAAACCATAGTTATCTCTGTCCATGTTCAGGAGGCCCCTTGGAGCAGACAGCACCCACATGGTCTTCCAGGGGACTCACAGAGCTGTTATAACAGCCCCATACAGGGACATCTGGGTGGCTCAGTTAGTTAAGCAACTGCTTTCTGCTCAGGTCATGATCCCAGGGCTCCTTGCTCAGGAGGAGCCTACTTCTCCCTCTGCTGGCCACTCCCCCTGTTTGTTTGCTTTTTCTCTAACAAATAAATAAATAAATCCTAAAACATGAAACAAAAAACAAAAAGCAAAACAAAATAAGAAAAACAGCCCCATGCAATGTGGGCACAGACACTCCAAGCTCAGACAGGAATCAAAATGTCCTAGAAAGAGACTTAGCAGAAAAAGCTGGTGACTTGGGAACACCAATGGGGAAAAACAAAAAAAGTCCCAACAAAGGCCTGCTCTCTCTAGCCCCATGACCAGGAAGAGGACAGTTTAGCAAGACAGAAAATTTTTAGACAATAATTATTCTACCCTAGTTAAACATCATAGAAACCATACCAGAAAAGAGTAAAAGGGAGCTACATTTTTGACATGTGTGAGGCTATAACAAGGCATCCCACATCCCTGCTGAGGTGATGTCAGAGAAGGCCAAGCAGGGATCTGGGATTTTCATCTATGCTGGTCCTTAATACCTCTCTGCTGCCACTGCAGTAGGGGGCCTGGAATTCTACCTCCATCTGGGACTAATAAGGTATTCCTCCCACTTCCCATTGGGGTGGTGTCAGAGGAGGTCTAGTGGAGGGTCAAGGCTTTCATCATCTCCTAGCAGTAATAAAGCTACCTCCACAAAGTGTCAATAGAGACCACATGGGGAGCCAGGCCTTTCATCTCAACCTAGCAATAATGAGGAACCTTCCCCCTAGGATTTTAATGCAGGCTGAGTGGGAAACCTGGACTTCTAGCTCCTACAGTCAGTAATGAGGATGTGCCCCCCTCTACTTTCTCCTGTGGAAATAGTGGCAAAGAAACTCAGCTAAACAGAAGATTTAAATAATACAAAAATAACCAGGCTTCAATAGGAAATAATTCATCACACCAAGAACCAGGATGATTTCAAATTGAATGAATAAAAACCCAATTGTATGCCTATACCAAGATGGTGGAGATGTTAGATTATCTGACAAAGATCTTAAAACAGCCATCAGTAAAAAGGCTTCAATGGGCAATCAATTATGAATAAACTCAAAATCACTAAAATAAGTAGAAAGACTCAACAAAGCAGTAGAGGATATAAAGGAGAACTAAATGGAAATTTTAGAAATGTAGTTCTAAATACAATAAAATAACCTAAATAAAAAGCTCAGAAGTTGGACTCAGCAGAGAAGGGAGGGGACAGAGGAAAGAATCAGTGAACTAGAAGATAGAACAATAGAAAGTAGCCAATTTGAACAACAGAGAGAAAATAAACAGGAAAAGAAAAGAGGACAGAGCACTAGGGATTGGTGGGACTATCACAAAAGATCTAACATTTGTGTCATCAGAGTTCCCAGAAGGGGAGGAGCAAGGGCATGGGGCTGAGAAAGCACTAGAAGAAATGAGAATGCACAATGGTGCATTTAAAAATTTGTTAAGAGGGTAGATCTCATGCTAAGTGTTCTTACCACAAAACAAAGAAGTAAACAAACAAATCAACAAAAAAGGGACACAAGGAAATTTTTAGAAGTGATCAGTATGTTTAATATGTTTATCTTGATTATGGTGATGGTAATGCAAGTGTGTATATATGCCCAAACTCACCAAATTATATGCATTCATTATACACAGAGGTTTTTTGTTTTTGTTTTTGTTTTTCTGTTATATTTGTGTATCAGCTATGCCTAAATAAAGCAGGAAGGGAAGAAAAGAAATAACAGCTGAAAATTTCACAAGGTTGGCAACAGAAGTAAGCTTAGTGAATCTCAAATAAGATAAATCCAAAAAAAATCCACAATAAGACACATCACAGTTAAACTTATGAAAACTAAAAACAAAGAAAAATATCTTAAAAGCAGTCAGAGAAAAACTATATTTTACCTCTAAAGAAAAAGGAATTTGAATGACAGCAGATTTCTCATCAGAAACAATGGAAGCCAGACCAGCCAGGTAGTATTTTTCAAGCAGTGTAGTATTTTTCAAGAAAAGAACTGTCAACCCAGAATCCTATAACCAGTAAAAATAGTCTTTAGGAATGAAGAAGATATCAAGTCATTCTCAGATGAAGGGAAACTAAGAGAATTTGTACCAGCATCTTTACCTGAAAAGAATGGCTAAAGGAAGTTCTCTAAACAGAAAGGTAATAATAATGATAATAATAGTAAGGAATTTTGAAACACAGGAAAAAGAAAGAAAGAACACAATAAGCAAAACTATGGGTAAATAAAATAGACTTTCCTTCTTCTCTTGAGTTTCCCCAATTTTTTTCTGGTAGGTGAAGCAGAAATTATAACCCTGGTTACTGTGGTTCTACATGTATACAGAAGAAACATTTTAGAAAGTTGTATTATAAATATTATAAATAGGTGAGGGTAAAAGGACATGAAGGACACAAGGTTTCTATACTTCAACTGGTAAAATGATGATATCAATAGACTGATAAGTTATGTATGTACAATACATTACTTAGAACAACCAGTAAAAAGTCTATGTAGACTTATAGTGTTTCTATACTTAGAAACAGTATCAAAGTGGAGCTCCAAAAAAGTGCTCAAGCAACCCACCACCAGGTAAGAAAGAGCAAACAAATAAATTGAAAACAGAAAATAAACAAACAAACAAAAAATAAAGTGGCAGACTGAAGCCCTATAAATCATCATTTACACTAAATTTAAATAGCCTAACTATACTAATTTAATAGACAGAGATTGGCAGGATGCATTTAAAAACAGAAACCAACTCTACATTATCTATAAGAAACTCATTTCAAATATAGTGATATACATAAAAGTCATATATGAAAAACCCACAGCGAATATCATCCTCAACAGAGAAAAACAGAGAACTTTTCCCCTAAGGTCCGGAACACAAAACGCAGTGTCCAATCTCACCACTGTTGTTCAACATAGTACTGGAAGTCCTAACCTCAGAAATCAGACAACAAAAAGAAATAAAAGGCATCCAAATTGGCAAAGAAGAAGTCAAACTTCACTCTTCTCAGATGACATGATACTCTATGCAGAAAATTGAAAAGACACCACCCCAAAATTGCTAGAACTGATATAGGAATTCAGCAAAGTCACAGGATGTAAAATCAATGCACAGAAGTCACTTGCATTTCTTTTTTTTTTTTAAAGATTTTATTTATTTATTTGACAGAGATCACAAGTAGGCAAAGAGGCAGGCAGAGAGAGTGAGAGGGAAGCAGGCTCCCCGCCGAGCAGAGAGCCCGACGTGGGGCTCGATCCCAGGACCCTGGCATCATGACCCGATACACAAACAATGAGGCAGAAGAAAAAGAAATCAAGGAATCAATCCCATTTACAATTGGACCCAAAGCCATAAGATACCTAGGATAAAACTTAACCAAAGAGGTAAAGTATCTATACTCTGAAAACTATAGAACACTTATGAAGAAATTGAAAAGAACACAAATAAATGGAAAAATATTCCATGCTCATGGATTGGAAGAAAAAATAGTGTTAAAATGTCAATTCTACCTAGAGCAATCTACACATTTAAAGCAATCCCTATCAAAATACCATCATTTTTCACAGAGCTGGAACAAATAATCCTAAAATTTGTATGGAACCAGAAAAGAGCTCAAATAGCCAAAGGAAAGTTGAAAAAGAAAATCAAAGCTGGAGGCATCACAATTCCGGACTACAAGCTGTATTACAAACCTGTAATCATCAAGACAGTATGGTACTGGCACAAAAACAGACATATAGATATGGAACAGAATAGAGAACTCAGAAATGGACCCTCAACCCTATGGTCAACTAATCTTCAACAAAGCAGGAAAGAATATCTAATGGGAAAAAGTCTCTTCAACAAACGGTGTTGAGAAAATTGAACAGCCACATGTAGAAGAATGAAATTGGATCACTTTCTTACACCATACACAAAAATAAACTCAAAATGAATGAAAGACCTACATGTGAGACAGGAATCTATCAAAATCCTAGAGGAGAACACAGACAGCAACCTCTCTGACCTCAGCCACAGCAACTTCTTGCTAGACACATTTTCAAAGGCAAGGGGAACAAAAGCAAAAATGAACTATTGGGACTTTATCAAGATAAAAGCCTTTTGCACAGCAAAGGAAACAGCCAACAAAACTAAAAGGCAACCTACCAAATGAGAGAAGATATTTGCAAATTTCTTGTCAGATAAAGAACCAGTATCCAAAATCTATAAAGAACTTATCAAACTCAACACCCAAAAACCAAAAAATTCAGTCAAGAAATGAGTAGAAGACATGAACAGACATTTCTCCAAAGACATACAAATGACCAAGAAGCATAGGAAAAAATGCTTCACATTGCCCGGCATCAGGAAAATACAAATCAAAACCACAATGAGATACACCTCACACCAGTCAGAATGGCTAAAATAAACAACTCAGGAAACAACAGATGTTGGTGAGGATGCAGAGAAAGAGGAACCCTCTTATACCATTGGTGGTAATGCAAATGGTGCACCCACTCTGGAAAACAGTATGAAGGTCCCTCAAGAAGTTAAAAATAGAGCTACCCTATGACCGAGCAATTGCACTATTTGGTATTTATCCAAAAGATACAAACATAGTAATTCAAAGGGACATATGGACTCCAATGTTTATAGCAGCAATGTTCACAATAGCCAAACTATGGAAAGAGCCAGATGTATGGATAGAGAAGATGTGGTGTATATATATACAATGGAATATTACTCAGTCACCCAAAAGAATGAAATCTTGCCATTTGCAATGACGTGGATGGAACTAGAGGGTATTATGCCAAGTGAAATAAGTCAGTCAGAGAAGGACACATATCATGATTTCACTCATATGTGGAATTTAAGAAACAAAACAGAAGACCATAGGGGAAGAGAGGAAAAAATGAAACAAGATGAAATCAGAGAGGGAGAGAAACCATAAGAGATTCTTAATCATGGAAAACAAACTGAGGGTTACTGGAGGGGAGGAGGGTAAGGGGATGGGGTAACTGGGTGACGGGCATTAGGGAGGGCACTTGATAGAATGAGCACTAGGTGTTATGTGCAACTGATGAATCTCTAAATTCTACCTCTGAAACTAATAATACACTATATGTTAATTAAATTGAATTTAAAAAATTTTAAAAAGGAGAAATGGACAGAGACTAGGATGCAACTATAACTTAATTTGGATTGCTAAAATGGTAATTAAATTTTATTATTAATTAAGAACACATCAATAACAGAGTTTAAGAAAAAAATTAACAACATGCTTCTTATACTACTCTCCAGGTAGAGATACCTGAAACTAATGTAATATTGTGTGTCAACTATACTCAAATTAAAAAAAAAATTTAAAAACCTAAATGTAATGATATAGACAGGTTAAAAGCAAAAGGATGGAAAAAGATACAACATAAAAACATTTCTTAAGCCAAAGGAATGTCTATATTAATGTCCAGTAAAGTAGACTCCAGGGGAAAGGAAATTACCAGAGACAGAGTGGGACATTATATAATGATAAAAGAATCAGACAACGTAGAAGGCAGAGCAATCCTAAATGTGTGTGCACCAAACAAGAGCAGCAAAATGCATAAAGCAAAAAATGATAGAACTAAAAAGAGTAATAGACAAATGCATAATTATAGTTGGAGACTTCAACACTCTTCTTTCAACAATGGCTAGAACAACTGAACAGAAAATCAGCAATGATGTAATAAAATGCAACACCATCAACCAACGCTAGACCACCACCAGCAGAATATACATTATTTTCAAGTGTCCACAGAAATATACCAGGATAGACTATATCCTGGATCATAAAAAATTCAACAAATTTTAAAAAATTGAAATCATACAGGATATATTCCCTGACCACAATGGAATCAACTACAAATTCATAAGAGAAAAATAACATGGAAAGCTCCAAACACTTGGAAACTAAAAAACATATTTCCAAGCAATCCCTGAGTTAGAGAGGAAGTGTCAAGGGAAATAAAAAGTACATGGAACTGGATGAAAACACACAACATATCAAAATTTATGGGAAAGAGCTAACATAGTGTTGAGAAGAAAATTTACAAATTAAATGCATAAGTTATAAAAGAGGAAAAGTCTCAGATCAATAATCTAAGTTTCCATGTCAAGAACTTAGGAAAAAAGAGCAAAATAAACCCAAAGCAGAAGAGAAAGAATAAATTAATAAGTAATAGACATCAAAGAGATTAAAAATAGATAAAATCTATATCAAACTTCTTGATTTCAAACTATATTACAATATTATAGTGTCAACACAGTATAGTATAAGCATAAAAGCAGACATATATGCTAATGGAACAGAATAGAGAGTCCAGAAATAAACTCATGTATATATGGTCAATTAACTTATGATAAAAGAGCCAATATACAATGGGGGAAGAATACTTTCTTGAATAAATGGTTAGAAAACCTGGACAGCCATATGCAGAAGAATGAAATTGGACCCCTATTTTACACTGTACACAAAAATCAATGCAAAATGAATTAAAGACTTGAATGTAAAATCCGAAATATAAAACTCATGGGAAAAATATATAGGGGGTAAGCTCCTTGACATCAGTCTTGGCAATGATTTTTTTCCCCTTGACACCAAAACCAAAAATAAACTAGTGGTGCTACCTCAAACTAAAAAGCTTCTGCACAGCATAGGAAACCATTAAAAAGTGAAAAGGCAACCTACCAGTTGGGAAAAAAATATCTGAAAAGGGGTTAATATCCAATATATATAAAGAACTCATACAACACAATAGCAAAAACTTCAATCTGATTTCAAAATGGGCAGAGGACCTGAATAGACATTTTCCAAAGAAACATATTTCCAAAGAAGACATACTCTTAACTCTAGGAAACAAACAGGGTTGCTGGAGAGGAGGTGGGTAGGGGGATGGGATAGTTGGGTCACGGGCATATAGGAAGGTACCTGATGTAGTGAGCACTGGGTGTTATGCACAACTGATGAATCACTAAACTCTACCTCTGAAACTAATAATACACTATATATTAATCAATTGATTTTAAATAAAATAAAGTAAAAGACAAATGACTAACAGGTACATAAAAAGGTGCTTGACATCATTAATGATCAGGGAAATGCAAACCAAATCCACAATAAGATATCACCTCACACCAGTTAGGATGGCTAATATCAAAAAGACAAGAAATAATAAGTGTTGGTGAGGATGCGGACAAATAGGAATCTTCATGCGCTGTGGGTGGGAATGTAAAATTGGTGCAGCCACTGCAGAAAACAGTATGGAGTTTGCTCAAAAAATTAAAAATAGAACTACCATATGATCGAGCAATTCCACTTCTGAGTATAAATCTGAAGGAAATGAAATCACTCAGAGATATATGTACTCCCATGTTCATTACAGTATTATTTGCAACAGCCAAGATATGGAAACAACCTAAGGGTCTGTCAATGGATGAATGGATAAAGAACATGTGATTTACACATACATGTACACATACACATATATATGTATGTATGTATAAAATGTGATATGCACCCACATATCCATAATGCAACATTGTATAGCTATTAAAAAAAAAAGTAATCCTGTCATTTGCAACAACACAGATGGATCTTGAAGGCATTACACTATGTGAAATAAGAGAAAGAAAAATATCATATGACTTCACATCTATGGGGAATCTGAGATCTTAAAAAAAAAAAAACAACTCATAGAAACAGAATACCTTGGTGGTTGTCCCTGTAGGAGTAGAGAAATGGATGAAGGGAGTTAAAGGGTACAAACTTCCAGTTCTAAGATCAAGAAGTTCTGGAGATGTAATATACAGCATGGTGCCTATAGTTAACAATACTGTACTATTTATTTGAAAGTTGCTAAGAGAGTAGATCTTAAAAGTTCTCATCACAAGAAAAAAAACCTATAATTATGTGAGATGATGGATGTTAACTAGACTTACACTTCAGCATATATCCATACATGAGATCATTACATTGCACACCTTAAAGTAATATAATGTTATATTTCAATTATGTCTCAATAAAATGGGGCAGAAAGGTATTTTAAAATATAGAAAATTAACCAAACAGAAATATGTGTGTGCATTTGAACAAGATAAATAAAATTGCCAAGCTTCTAGCAAGACTGACAGAAAAAAAAAAGACACAAATTATCAACATTAGCAATGAAATAGAGGATATTACTACATTCTTTGCATTTCATCAAGAGAATAATAAGGGAATGGTACAAAACATCTACCTACATAAATTAGACAATGGACCAATTTCTTGGAAAACACAAACTACCACAACTCACTCAATATGAAATAATTTCAACAGCACAGTAACTATTAAGGAAATAAAAAAAAATAATTTTAAAAACTCTTAAAAAAGAAATCTCCAAGCTCAGATAGTTTTACTGGAGAATCTACCAAACACTCAAATAAGAATCAATACCCATTCTACACAATCTCTCCCTGACTATAGAAGAGGCATGTATTAGTCAGAATTCGATCAGTGAAACAGAATCCAACAAATAAATATAGTTATATTGCACTATTATGGCCAATTGTGTTTTCTACTCTTTGATATCTTGTAACTCAAATAACATGATGTTAACTATTATTAATACTTCTTATGTTAGATGGTAAGTGGACATGTGTAAGGACCTATTTACCCAGAGGCTTCCATTAAGGGTTAAACAACAATAACGTTGTTTAACCCTTTAACTATCCCTGCTCCCCTTCTCCCAGGGGACTTACTTAAAAACAAGTCCTGGAAACCAGCCCCAGGTAACAAAGCCCAGATACAAGAGTGGGTCAGGCCAGGTGGAGACATCCGATCAGTGGGGGGTTGCATACTGTCTCCCTAGCTACCAAGGAGTCTGGGCCCCGCCCTTTGAGAGCCTTTTGGGCACCAATTCTAACCAAGGCAATAGGCTGGGTCAAATGTCTACTATAGGGTAAATTTTAATGCAATTGGTCACCTAGCATCACTGTGCAGATTTCACTGTGTGTTACAATTTCATTGGCCACCTGTGCATGGCCAGGCCCAACCGCATGGCCTTTGCCCTTAAAAGCTAGTCTGTGAAACAGAGAAGGGTTACCCTCCCTGTAAGAGGCACAGCCCTGGCCGGTCAGTCTGATTCTTGATGCCTGGTGTGAAATAAAGCTTTGCTTGACCTTCGCTTTGTATCAGTCTCACTCCTTTAATCATGGACCCATTATTGGGGGGGCATAACACATGGACCAAGGGACATGGACCCATAACCAAAACAAAAATATTTGCTTAATAGATCTATACAAACATATTCATAACAAAATAAGGAAGAAATACTCATAACTATAATAGTCCTTGTTTCTGCAACTGCTCAGATGATTGTGGCTGGTGTTTATAATGACCTACTTCTACTACCCATTCCATATTCCATGTTCCATTTGCCCTCAGCTGCTCATGGTTCTTTATCAGGTGGGGTGACCCAAACCTTCACTCCTGAGTGGTCTAGGCCACTAGTAGCTCTCCCTGAATTGGGTTGTTATGGTTTTCCATTTCCTTTAACCACAGGATATGATGGTGCTAAGAGACATCCGAATGGACCTCATACATTCTAGACATACTTTCCTTGTATTATGCAATGGCCATATTTTGCATATCTGTATTGCCGTATCAAACCATGGTCTACTGGCATCCTCTTTACCATGGAAATAGAGTCACTGGTGTTTTTAAATATAATCACATTAGAGAACCAATTTTAGAAAACCCAGAGCCAATTCAAAAACTCTTCCTTGAGATTATATTCCCCCAGAATCCCTTCTGGTTCCAAAGTCTGTAGCTGTTAGGTTCAACCAGAGAGACAGAACCGTATGTCTACATCTGTCTGTCTGTCGGTATGAGCATATATTGCAAGGAATTGGCTTACATATCTGTGGATGCTGTCTAGGCAAGTCTGGAATCCATAGGGCAGGCAGGCTGTCAGTCCACAGGCAGAATTTCTTCTCCTTCAAAGAAACCTCAGTCTGCTTTTAAGGCCTTTCAACTGATTGAAGCAGGATGTCATAGATTATCTAGGATAAACTCCTTTACTTAAAATGATCTGATTATGAGTATTAATCAGATCTGCAAAATACCTTCACAGCAACACCTAGTGTTTGATCGAATAACAAGGGGCTGGAGCCTAACCAAGTTGACGCATAAAACTGATCATCATAAAGAGGGAACCCTTCTCGACTCATCTTTTAAAGCTAGCATGATACCAAACTAGGCAAAGTTTGGTATCAAAGTACCTGATACCAAACTAGGCAAAGACAGTCCACTAAGCAGCCTCAAGAGCAAGGTCATATTTTTCACCTGAACATTGCCTGCCCACTTTCCATTGCATGGGGGAAAATTCAGCTCATTATGTCAGCTTCAAATTACTTGTGCCTCCTTTGGGAACTCCATGCTATGAATAAGAGGGCTCCCTTGTGTGTGTTTGTGTATGCGTGTTCATTCATTCATTGCAGTTAACATTTATTATGCTAACCTTGTCACACACTGGTTGAAGGAATTTAATGCCATGAGATTGTTTTATATTCCCTGTTATTTGACACAATGGATACCCCTGGCCCCATTTACAAGTGAAGAAACTGAGACTTGGTGAGGTTATACAACAGGACTGAGGATACTTAGCTGGTGGGTTTTGATTCAACCCCAAAGCCTATCCTCTTCACCTCTACGTTAGGGTTTGGTTCTGGGACTGCTGACTATCACCTGAACTTGGGCACGTAGGAGTTCTGCCAGCTCCGAAGTTCCTGGAATCTTTGGGTAAGGTGCCCAGGGCTTTACGTTCGCTTAGAAACACCGTTGATAATCTGTCTGTCTGAAGGTTCTCAGTCTTGCCCTAGGCCTTTGCTCACGACATTTCCTCCTATTTCCCAGGGGCTGGTAAGAGTGCAGGCTCCAGAATCAGTTAGAATCCCAGTTGTGTGGTTTGAGTCAGGTGGCTTCACCTCACTAAATCAACTACTTATCTGTCACACGGCCTCAATAGTCTTTACCTCATCCGATGTGGTGGGGATTAAAGGCCACAATGCAAGATGCCTCAATATGAAATGCACCTACAAGTTATCTGTCCGTCTTAATTAAAGTGCAGTTTTGGATTCAGCAGGATTCAAGTAGGCCTGGAGATTCTACATATCTGATACGCTCCCCGACGATGGCCATTGCTGCTGGTCCATGGATCACACTTGGAGTAGCAAGGAGATTGTTCACGTAATGCACTTAGTGCTATGTCTTAGTAAATAATAAATGCCCCATGATGGTAGGTATAATAAAGATAATAATAAAAATTCACCTATCTCTGGAAACCCAGCCCAGGTATCTTCCCTGTCCTCGGAGGTTTCTCTGATAACAGGAAAGGTACCACTCATTAGAACGGACCAATTTGTTTTTCTTGGCATTGACTTCTAAGAGAAATTTATCACTTAGATCCTCATATAAGGGACTCTGGTTAGAATAAAGGATCGTGTCTTCTAGAAACAATCCTGCTACAGGAGCCAGCAATGTGTAAGGGGAGAAAAATTGTCAGCCCCAGGCTGCAGGCCCAGCTCTGTGTCTGTGGGTCTTTGGGGAGGGAGTGCTGCCACTCTGACATTTGGTTTTCCTACTGGCTGGCACAGAGTGCACCCTTCATGAAGGTGGCTGCATTGCCCTTCTACTCTTTGGCCTGTGGCACAGGCATGACCGTACCTTCTCCGTAAGATTGTTGTGAGGGCCACAGATAGTGTATGTCAATAGTTAACACATACTCTGGATCAAGAACTCTAGGTTAACCATATGAAATTGCTGACAGCACTGTGTTTTGACTTGTAAAGTGGCTTGAGCTAATATGTGTGATCCTTACAATCAACCTTTCAGGCAGATACAATTTTTATCATCATCTCTCCTGCCCTACGGATAAGAAAAGTGAGGTCCTGCTCAGGGTCACAGGGCTGGCAAGTGGCTGAGCCAGGATCCACCACAGGCAGCCTGGTCGTGGTCTCACGCTTGCTGTGCCACGCCGTCCCACCTTTCCTCTAATGGTGCCGCAAAGAAGACCCTGAACGTGTGTTTCCTCCCACTCAGTTGTGTCTAAGGCAGACCCCTAGAAAAGCCAAGGGCCCATAGCCAATTGTCCTTTTCTGGCAGCATTTCTGCAAGGAGCCGAGCCAGTTCATTCTGAGAACGTTGCTTTCTGGTGATCCCAGCTGGAGCTTGAGAAACTGAAGAGGGAAACAGACTTGGCTGGGCCTTTACAAACAGCCCTTGTCTGAGTGACTCCTATTCCAGGAGCTCAATATGGGAATGCAGCGTCCGTCGTGCATTCAGACCTGGCCTAACAACTGTCAGCCTGGCCAAATCACAGGCCGCCCACCCACACTTACCCATCCCTGCATCCTGATCCTGAGTCTGGGCCCCCACATCTCCTCTCACATAAGTCCCTCCCTGGGGGTGTTGGACATCATTTCCTGGGCCAGGCACTGTGGTGAGGACCAATTTAATCATGCTTACAGCCAGCAAGGTGCAATGAATTCCTAGCTTATGGATGAAGCTCAGAGAGAGAGGATGGTATCTACTCAAAGTCACAGTGAGTGACCAGCCAAGCCCATTGAACTACCATGACCTCCCATCCAAGGTTTCCAAAGAGCCAGTACCTTCATATCATTAAGAAGAGCTGTGCTGAGGGACCTCAGAAAATGGGGACAAGGACTGCTCTCGGTCCATGTGGTTGGGTGAGTTTACTCAACAAGAGTCCTACATTCATCGCTGCAGGGATTGGCTCAGAGATGACCATGTGACTCAGGCCAGAGTTGATCCTGGGACTTTTGCTGGAACTATTGGGGAAAATTGCCCTCTTTCTGTTGAGGCTACTAAGCACTTAGAAGGTCAGCCTAGAGGTGCTGGGGGCACCCTGGCCACTCCATGGGGGAAGGATCTACTTGATATGGAGCCGAACTAGGGGAAAGTGGCACCAATGTGAAGAGAGACTAATTTCTGACAATATCCTTTGAGGCTCTGGATCCAGCCATGCCTCCATATGCTTTTACTTACACACTACCCTTCTCTCAGAGCTCTTCACCTTCCAAAGTAGCCCCTTTTGTTCCTAAGCTGAAACCTACCTTGCTGGAGCTTACACTGATTAATCTAGTTCCACCAATCTGAGAGGCAGGGAAAGACTCTCATGGTTTCAAATCCTAATTCCGGCATTTATTCTTCAAATCTCAGTTTAAAGTTGGAACGATGATTCCCACGTGAGAGGGATATTATAGGAATGAAAGAGCTGTTACAAGTGCTTTGTTTTTGTTTTGCCATATTGCCGCTGTTTTATTTGTTACTGAACTGTGAGGCCCCAGACAGCAGGGACCTCATTTTTTAAAGATTTTATTATCTATTTGTGATAGAGTGAGAATGAGAGAGAGAGAGAGCACAAGCAGGGGGAACGGCAGGCAGAGGGAGAAGCAGGCTCTCCACTGAGCAGGGACCCTGATGTGGGGCTCAATTCCAGAACTCCAGGATCATGACCAGAGACAAAGGCAGATGCTTAACTGACTGAGCCACTCAGGTAACCCTGGGGGACCTCGTTTTATTCAACTCAGATTCCTCAGCACTTAGCAGTGGTTGGCAAAAAGTAGGTGCTCAGTAAATGCTTGTCAAAATAAATTTGAAGTACATTCTGCCCTCCCACCTATAGTGAGCTACTTAGGGATAGTTGTTCTGTCACCCAGAATCTTCTCTTGTCCCTGCCCTCATCTTCACCATTTCTTTATGTAACATGGGTGGTTTTCCTCCTGAAAAATGTACCAACTCAATTATTCTGTGAATATTTATCAGTTACAACCAAAGGAATGAAAATAAGCTCCCATGGTACAAAGAACCCAGATGTTTGGGGTTAGTTTTTTAACACAATGCACAACTTATTTCACTTATTTGATGTTTTTCTCAAGAAACAAAACAAAACCAATCTGCCCTAAAATTTGGAAATGAGATCCCTTTCTCACAGTGTCTCTCGCTCTCTGTTGGGAGTGGTGTGGGCATGCTTGGCAGTCACAACAGGCTGCTGAAATGGGACAAGCAGGTAATGGGAAACAGCTGCTTGGCCTGCACTGTCTCTAAGCCCCAAATTGGTGACGAGGTGCCGCAGACAAAAGACAGGCAGTTATGGTTTGGGTGGAGGCCCCACGAGCAGCGATTAACTCCTCTTGCCAAGTTCACCAGGCAAAGCAGAGTCTGCTCGGCTGGCCACAGTACACCAGGCAGCATTCCCCGCACAGACATCATCTCTGTCTTTAGAGCAGTGTGCTCTCAGAGTGAGGACCCCACCAGTCAAGCCATAGCTCTCTGATGTTGGAGAGAACATCAGCCAACCAGGGCAGATGCTAACTAAAGGCGTCACCTGGGGTGCCGGGTGGCTCAGTCAGTTAAGCAGCTGACTTCAGCTCATTAATCTCAGGGTCCTGGGATTGAGCCCTGAGTCAGCTCTGTATTCAGTGGGGAGTCTGCTTGAGATTCTTCTCTTTCTCTCCTTCTCCCTCTGCCTCTCCCCCTGCATTCTCTCTCTCCCTTTCTCTCTTAAATAAATAAATAAATAAATAAATAAATAAATAAATAAAATCTTTAAAAAAAAAAAAGTCCTCGTCTTCCTCTGTGTCCTGCAGTACCTTGCAGCCTTACTCCATGGCCCTACCTCATAGGGGAGCCGAATAACCTTCTGAAAACATCGGTTAGATCAGGGGTTAGCACACTACTCTGTTAAGGGCCAGAGACTAACCATTTTAGGCTTTGTGGGCCAGGTGGTCTCTGTCCCAATTTCACCTCTGCCTTTGTAGCATGAAAGTAGCCACGGACAATATGCAAATGAATGGGTGAGGCTGAGTTCCAATAAAACTTAATTTACCAACAAACAGGCAGCAGACTGGATTTGGTCCCAGACTGGATTTGGTCCCAGAGGGCAGTAGCTTGTTGCTCGCTGGTGCCTCTGTTTGAAAGCCTGTAATGGCTTCTCATCCTCACAGAATAAAGCCTGAACTCCTGCCTTTCTTGTTTTCTTAGGTAGGCTACGTGCCCAGCGAGGAGCCCAACATGGGGCTTGAACTTACAATCCTAAAATCAAACCTGATCGGAGATCAAAAGTCAGAAACTTAACCTAGCCATTCGGGCACCCCTAAAGTCCAAACTCCTAACCACGGATGTCAAAGAGCTCCCTGGACTGGCCCCTGCCAACCTCTCCACGCTTGTGTAGGACCCAGTCCTCACTCACCAGCCCCCAGTTGCACATGGGCCTTTGCACTAGCTGTTTCCTCTGCCTCAACCAGCCCACCCTCATCCCCACTCCACATTGTCACATGACTCACTCATTCCCATTATTTAGGTCTCAGCAAGAATGTCACTTCCTCAGAAGGGCCATCCCTTCTACCCCCTAACATGACTGTCGCCTCCTGCCTTAGTCATTCTTTATCATAGCACGTGTTTTATTTTCTGCAGAACATCTATCCCAGTTTGAACTGATCTCTTTTCTTTGATTGCTGAATTTTGTTCGTTTGTTTTCCTTCTGCCTCTTGTGCTCCAGGAAGGTAGGGAGACTTATCCCCAGTGCCTTCTGCCCACAGAGCTGGAGTGCAGCACCGACTTGGAGAATGAATGACTCTCCTCCTCACCAGTTTCCCTCATCCGCTTGTTCCCTCCAGTCCCTTAGTCACTCTGCTGACAGAAGCATCTTTTAAAAATCAGTACCAGATCATGGCCTGTCACTGCTTTAAACTCGCTAATAACTTTCCATTGCTCAAGATTCAAACTCCTCACCATTGCCTTGGAGGCCCCACAGAAGCGGACTCCTGCCTGCCTCTGCTTGCCCACCTCTCTCCTTGTGAAGAGCAGGCTGCCTGGTGGGTCCACTGATGTGACCCCAAAGGACACCACTTGGCTCTGAAGGTGTTTTTGCATTGATATCAGAAAACGGGTTACGTTCCAGGAATTTACTTTGAACAAAAGAATGAGGCCATGAACACCTGACTCATGAGAGGCTGGGCAGTCATCCAGCTTCCTCAAATCACCCCACCCAGGTCAGGCTCTCTCCTGGGACATGCTCTGAGTAGAAAGAGAGAACAGGATCTTTTCAGACTAATGCCAAAGCCCCAGGGCCTCAAGCTATTGGGCAGGGTGGGGGAAGACTGTGGAACATAGAGCTTTTAGTGCTCTTACTGGCCTGCCCGAAAACTTCGAATCAACATGAATAAGATTAGGGGCGGAGCCATCAAGAGAATATGCAAGCTGAGTGGCTAGGGTCAGAGTTGTGGGCTCCCTCCACAACCATACAGCTTACACGCTTTCTCCAGGGCTGCAGTTCAACTAGCTGAAATTCTATGGGAAAGAGAAGATCACATGGATGGCCCAAAGGGGACTGAGAGAGCTTATTGCTTGGGCTATATTGAGATGAAAGATTGGAGAGCTGCCACTCTATGGCTTCTTTTCAAAGAAGAGAGAGCAACACTCAAGTGGCTAAAAGTAGTTCTGATTCTCCAGCGGATTGGTATAAAGAATGTAATTGAAGTTAGAAGAATATTCTTTTTTCTCGTGGGAGTTAACAAGAGGTATTTTCATTTTAGGTATGTGTGTGGTTGGGGTAGTAGGAGGAATGACCCTTAGGCATCTCCATTTTTCTGAATGGGCCTTCCTGAGCAGGTGCTCACCAGTGCTTGACAGTGAAGTGTTAATGGCAGACACAATAAGCGCTCCACTGCTGGGCATTTTTAAAACCAGGCTGACACACCAGGCATCTCATCCATTCAGGCTTATCAAAGTGACCAGTTAGTATCTCAGTCCTCCAATCTGATTTGATCTTCACTTCTTGTCAGCGTATCTCCTCTCCCCATGGTGAATTCTTCTCTCCCTGCCCTGAATTCCTTCCTCTTTCTGGTCATACCTGGATTTATCCCCTTTCTGACACTTGGGTCCTGGCTCTCCTTCTAACAGTTAGTCTAGCTTGCTTTCCTACCTCCCCTTTGTTTCACTGCCTCCGTGGCCCTAACTGATGCCTGGTAGATAAGCCTTGGCCCCAAACCTCTGAGCAGGAAGGAGAGGTGCTGTGCTCGGTTATGATAACATCATGGAGAACATGACAGACCCTGTCTCTCCACTTGGTGCGTCTGCAACCTCTTTTACATCCCATCCATGGCCAGGAAGCTCTCAACTTCCTAGGACTGTCCTTTTCATTTTCTGACAGCCTTATCAGAAAGCTTGAGCTGTCAACAAGCTTGAGAGCCTCACTGAAGTCATCTGTTTCCTGCAGAGTGCTGACGGTGTGATGTGAACTCCAAGACAGCTGTCAACATACATTCTGCCTGTCACTTGCTAAGACCAGCACTGGAGCACGCGACATAAATTAATCACTTCCACTTCTCAACAGCACAGGCTCCTTGTGCTTTTTCTGCCTCTGGTCATTCATGCTCAGCAGATAACGGATAGCCATAGCACTCTGGGGAACATGGGCATGATTCCGGACGAGCCAGATATAGCCCGTTATCATTGCAGTTACAGTGTGTGGGCTCATTGAGAAGTTATGGGACACTTTATCAATGAGGGAGGTTGTCCCAAAACTCTGGCGTTGGGTTTCATGTGAGGGAATGGAGGTGAATATGAAGGTTGCAGAGATAGCAGGGCCTCCTTATCTGACATATTTTCCCAGTGAGGTCAAATATCAGTACCATGGCCATCTTCCCAGGTGGAAATAAACCACAGAACACCAGAACTGGAAGACCTTGGAGGCTTTGCAGAGGGAGAAAATGAGGCCCAACAAGAGGACAGGACTTGCCCAAGGTTCTACAGGGAGATAGCATCAGAGACTCAGGTCTAGAAGAAAAACAAGGGCCCCTTTGCCCTCTACAAACAAGACCAGGCTTTAAGGAGGAGCAAATCTTCGGGGATGTGAATGTTTTGCTTTTCTGCCTTTAAAACATGAAGGGGTGAGCAGGAAGTCAGAGATGATGTATTTCTGTAAAATCCCAGTTGAAACATGATTCTTTGTCTATATCGAATGTTTGTATTTTGAAAAATAACCTCAGTCATTTTCAGTTTCAGTTTTCTTGGTGTGTACATGTGAAAAAGAAAATGACAGTGATAACTATTAGTTCCATTAGAGGAAGAACATTGTGGGGCACCAGGCTGACTCAATTGGTAGAACATGTGACTCTTGATCTCGGGATTGTGAGTTTGAGCCCTACAATGGGTGTAGAGATTACTTAAAAACAAACAAACAAACAAACAAAAAACCTTTAAAAGAAAAAGAACACTGTGAAATATTAAATGATCATGGTTTTTAAAAAAAAATTGTTTATTTTGAGAGAAAGAGAGAGAGAGACAGAGCATGATGAGTGGGGGTGTGGGGCAGGCATAGGGGCAGAGGGAGAGGGAGAGAATCTCCAGCAGACTCCAGGCTCAGGGTGGAGCTGGTGTGGGGCTCAACCTCACAACCTTGAGATCATGATCTGAGCAGAAACCAAGAGTGGGACGCTCAACCAACTGAGCCACCCAGGAGCCCCAAATGATCATAGTTTTCTATCGATGGCATTACAAGATTCAAATAGAAAAGTGCTTGGTTCCAATGGTGTTGGTTTTTTTTAAGTCCAGTTCACTGACGTTCATTCAGCCAAAGGTACTATGTTTGACACTGAAGGCTATTGGAAATTCAGTTTAAAGTTCCACTCTGAAGAAAAGGTCATTTCTTCTTCAGGTGATAGTCACACAAAAATTAAACTGGAGCACAACATCATCATAAAACAATGTTTTTACTAAATAAAAATAAGTAAAATAAAAAGTTTAAGAAAGGGGTGCCTGGGTGGCTCAGCTGGTTAATCATCTGCCTTTGGCTCAGGTCATGATCTCATGATCCCAGGGTTCTGGGATCGAGCCCCGAGTTGGGCTCCCTGCTCAGCAGAAAGCCTGCTTCTCCATCTCCCTCTGCCACTCCCCCTGCTTATGCACACACTCTCTCTCTCAAATAAATAAATAAAATCTTCATTAAAAAGCCCAAGGAAAAGTGTACTTAGAATTAATTGTGACACACATGTACTTCATAGTTGTCTCCAAAACAAGCTATAATATTAAATATATGAATGTTTATATAACCCCATAGTTAGAGTAACAAAACTACAAAGTATTTTTTCTCTTTCCTTCTTTCTTTCTTTCTTCCCAAATCCTATGTACAGTCTGACTTACTTTCCTTCCTTCCTTCCTTCCTCCCCACCTTCTTTCTTCCTTTCTTTCTCTCTCTCCCTTTCTTTCTCTCTCTCTCTTTCTTTCTTAGATTTTATTTATTTCTTTGACACAGAGAGAGAGAGAGAGAGAGCGAGCACAAGCAGCAGGGAGCTGGAGAGGGAAACGTAGACTCCTCACTGAGCAGGGAGCCCAGTGTGGGGCTTGATCCGAGGACCCAGGACCATGACCTGAGCCGAAGGCAGATGCTTAACTGACTGAACCACCCAGGTGCCCCATGCGCTGACTTTCAATGAATCACAGTAACAGAGCTGCTCTGCTACATATGAAATATAAAATATTTTCATAACAGACAAATGATTAAGAAAAAACAGAAGCCCATTTCACAACTCTAATTACTAAGTGAGTTCCTTAATATATTCCTGAGGTCCACATGAGAATGATGATAAATCCACTTATTCATTGGATTTATCCAATTACTCATTGATTTATTCTATAAATATTGAGTACAGCCTTATTCATTCCTTTAGCAGGCCCTGTTCCAGAGGGCTATGGAGGTGAACCAGACACCTAGCTTCCATTTTCATGGAACTCACATTCTAGCCTGGAGAAGAGAGGATGGATAATAAACCAGAATGTGGAATGTAGAGAATACTGAACTTAATGAATATAGAAAAAATAGAATATTGAATATAAAGAATAGTAGATGGTGAGAAGTGTTTTGAAAAACACTTGGGAAAAAAAATAAAGCAGAGTAAAGGCATGGGAAGTTCTGAGGATGTGGGATTGTTGAGGAAGGTGTAGTACAAAAGATAGCATTTGGGCTGAAATCTGAAGAAATAAAGGAGCGAGCCTTGGAAGTATCTGTGGGGAGTACTGCAGGCAAAAAAGAAATAGTGCAAAAACCCGAGGCAGAAGTGAGATTGGTATATTTAAGGACCATCAGGAAAACCAGTGGGGCTGGAGTCAAGGGAGAGAGGTAAGAGGGATAGGAGGCAAATCAAGAGAGATGGGGGCAGATCATTCAGGGCCATGTGCACTGGTGGTGGGACTTCAGATTTATTCTGAATAGATGGGAATAGCTAGAGTTTTGTGGGCCAAGAACTGACATGACTGGACTCACCTTTTTAAAGGTCACTCAGGCTGCAGGGTTGAGAAAGGACTATAGGAAGGCAAGAGCAGGAGAAACTCTTAGAGTGCTGGTGGACTGGATGTAGGGAGGAGTCAAGGAAGACCACAAGTGTTTTGAGCTAGTGGACAGATGGGGCTTCCATTTGCTGAGGTGGAAAAAATACAAGACGAGCAGGCTGGGGTGAAGAGAGAATTGGGAGTTTGGTTTGGACATGTTAAAGTTGACAAAATATACAATTATCTAAGTGGAGATGGGAAGCAGGCAGCTGAACATGGAGTGTAGAGCCCAAGGGAGGAGGTCCAAGATAGTGATAGTGATTTGGGAGTTGTCAACAGACAAGAAGCACTTAAGACCTACATGAAGCAGAATGAGATCACCAAGGGAGTGTGTGTGGTCATCTGGAAGGAGAAAGAGTGCTTCAGGAAGCAGGGAGTCAACAGCATCGTCCACTGATGCTGATCAATCAAGAAAGAATGAGGAGTGACCACTGACCATGTGATTTAGCAACTTGGAAGCCATTGCTGCCCTTGATGGGCAGTTTCAGTGAAGTAATGGGTATAAAAGTCTGATTTTGAGACTGGGAGGAGAGCAATTTGAGAAAGGAGGTGAAGACAGGGGCGCCTGGGTGACTCAGTGGGTTAAAGCCTCTGCCTTTGGCTCGGGTCGTGATCCCAGGGTCCTGGGATCGAGCCCCGCATTGGGCTCTCCGCTCAGTGGGGAGCCTGCTTCCTCCTCTCTCTCTCTGCCTGCCTCTCTGCCTACTTGTGATCTGTCTGTCAAATAAATAAAATCTTTAAAAAAAGATTTAAAAAAAAAAGGAAGTGAAGACAATTTTTTTGTAGACTTTTTCTGTCAAGAGGAATAGAGAAATGAGGCACTAGCTAGAGGGGCTTATAGAGTCAATACAGAAGCTACCTCTCAAAGCTTCTGAAAGGCTGATCCACCCCCACCTGAATATCCCCATCACCAGGAGTAAATGCCGGGCCTCAGAGTTCTGTGTGCTCTTTGCAAGGCCCCCTGCCTCCTTTTGAATACTCAGAGCCTCATCACTGCCACCCATCCGCTTTGGAGACTTTCACACCCTATCTCAACAGTTCTGTGCACTTTGGTTAAAAGAAGGATATTAATCAGGGGTGCCTGGGTGGCTCAGTCAGTTAGGTGTCCAACTCTCAATTTCTGCTTGGGTTGTGAGATTGAGCCCTGTATCTGGGTGTGGAGCCTGCTTAAGATTCTCTTTATCTCCCTCTTCCTCTCCCTCTGTCCCTACCCCTCGCTCTTTCTCTATAAAAAATTTAAAAACGATAATTAGATAAATGCACCAATAAATATATGAAGACAACTTAATATAAGCAGAAAATGCAGAAGAACAATGCTCTTTGAAAGAGAATAATGAAGGGAAATGGTTTATATTAGGGGTTTGGAGAAGACAATTTTTTGGAAAAGTGGTTTTAAAGCTAAAATCTGAAGGATGAGTAATGATTCACCAAGTGGTAAATGATGGAAAGATCATTGTAGGTGCAAGAACATGTGCAAAGGCTCTGCAGTGGAACAAGAAACAGCATGTTATAAATCTAGAGGAAGGCTGGGTCCAGTGAGTGAAAGGGACAGGGGCCTAAGGGGGAATGGAAGGAAGCTAAGGTCAGATCGTGCAGGGTCCTGTAGACTGTGTTAAAGAGGCTTTGGTTTTGGCTTTTCATTCCAAATGCAATGGGCAATAAGCAAATGCAATGAGCAAAAGATTATGTCCATCTAAGTGCCCACCATGTTTAGGCTTAAAAGGAAAAGAAAATAGTCAGAAGGAAGAGAGTAAGCTTTTTGAAGGAAGGAAGACAGACATGGTTTGTCTTAACCTGGGTTCTCCGAGAAGCAGATCTTGAGCCAAGGATTTGAGTCCAAGTAGTTTATTTCATCCCAGGAAGCACTTGCATGAGAGTAGGAACTGAGATAGAGAGGGAAGGAGCCAATAAAGTAGGTAATATTACACAAGTCACACAAGATCTGTAGGCAACTATAGCTTAATTTCAAAGGGAACTCTGGGAGCCAGCATTTAGAGTACAGTGGTATCCTGATATCTTTAGTGATATCCTATCCAGGGAGGGGGAGCAGCTGAAGGTTGGGGATATTTATTAATATTCTGGTAGTATTAGACCACCATGCTTATGGCTAGAGCAAGCTTCAGCAGCCAGAGAAAGCTGCCAGGTAGAGATGTAGGTGCTGGTAGTTGGAAGTCAGGGCAGCTTGCACTAAAATGGTAAGACCTGGAGAGGTATGGGTGGGGTGCTGATGCCCTACATTAAGTTCCACTCCTTGCTGATACCAGTTCTTCTAGCTGGTTGCCAGTTATACTTCCTACAAAGAACACAAAACGGTTTGTGGGACAAGCTACAGGCCTCACTGCTGCAGTTGTCTCCAAGGTCATAATTGGTGTTCATTATCTCCTTGTATCACTACTACTCATTCCAGACAACCCTCACCCTTGAACAGCACTCCTGCATATTGAGGTTGCTAGTCTGGTGAAGTAACTGGACCCACATCCCTGGAAGGTCTGAGTCCCTGGTCACTATGCACTGGCCAAACTATAATTGCTACAATTGCCCATATTGGTAGTCTCTGGGCAGTCTCTGGGCTTCTCCACCAAGAGCAGCCCTAGTGAATCCCCTGAGTTCTGGACATATTCTTCCCTGATTCTACTATCTATGAACAGGCCTATCTCTTCATGATAATTAGGATCTGATATCCTTCTCAGTGTAAGAACTCCTTTCTTTGCCTCCTGCTCTGTTGGTATGAGGAGGCTAAAATGACATAGGGCAGCCATAGCTTTAGGTGTCCTTGGGAGAAGTTTTTCCTCCCCATTCATCCATCCAGCCAGGTACTACTCTAGCAGAGCCAAAAGTTACAGGGATTCCTGAAGTGAGTCATTGGACATGATGGTGACAAGGACCCTTCTACTTCCACTCCTTGGTACCCATGTACTCTACCTGATGGGTCCCAGCACCATATAATGACTGCTATTTCAAAGTATATGTTGAATCTTCCTTTAAAAAGATTTATTTATTTATTTGAAAGAGAGAGAAAGAGAAAAAGAGAGTGTACATGAGCAGGGGACTTCCCCCTGAGCAGGGAACCCAATATAAGGCTCTATCCCAAGACCCTGAGATCATAACCTGAGCTAAAACCAAGAGTCAGACGCTTAACTGACTGAGCCACTCAGGTACCCCTTGAAGTACACATTGAATCTTATAAGACAGCACCCTGGAATGAAAATGGCAGAGTAGGAAACTAGAAAATCTCATTCCTACATAAAAGGAGCAAATAAGCTGGCAAAAGTTGTGAGAATCCACCTTATTGGAACTTGAGAAACTAATGAAAAGTTTACAGCAACCAGAAGAATGTTTAATTGAGGGGGGAAAACCCCCCAGAATCTTGATAGTCAGTGGAGCGCTGGGGTAATTTGACTGCCCTGACTCAGCAGTGGCTTGGAAGACAACAGCCTACATTCCTGATAAAGGTGCTGAGTATATAAGGGAGCAGAATGGATCTAATTCTCAAAGAATCCTGGTTGTTTTGTCTGTCTTGTTGCTATCTGAAAGACTAATCCAAAGGACTTACCTTTATTTCACCTACTATTAAATTCTCAGGACCGAGGGGACTACCTAGGGGACATTTGTCAAAAATATTTAAAGACAAATGTAAAACTTGCTGCCACTTGAGGCAAGTGATAATAGTTGGAACAAACGAGGTGGCACCTGGGTGACTTAGTGGGTTGGGCCTCTGCCTTCAGCTCAGGTCATGATCTTGGGGTCCTGGGATTGAGTCCCATGTCGGGCTCTCTGCTCAGAGGGGAGCCTGCTTTCCCCTCTCTCTCTGCCTGCCTCTCTACCTGCTTGTGATCTCTGTCAACTAAATAAATAAATAAAATCTTAAAAAAAAATAGTTGGAACAAACTATAGACAAATCTAAATGGTATGGAGGAAAAACTGGAGATTGAGACACTTTGGGGAATAAGAGTTTTGAAAAGCTCTCACATATAGCTGGGAATCTAGAAGACCATCTCCATGCCCAGGGCTGGGTACATGCTCAGGAAAGATCTGAGAAAGCTCTAAGCTCTCACCTACGGCTGACCTTGAGGTTCTCCATAACAGAAAGTGAACACTAAGGCACGATAATGAAATGCCTGGCTGAGCATTGAAGGTATGGCCCAACATACACACAAGAGTCTATTTACATACATTAGGAGATTTTATATTATTCCAGGCAAAAAATAGAAATCTTTGTCATGTATAGTCACTGAAATCTCTGTCAAATCACTAGCTTAGGACAAGCTCACAGAATAGAGATTTCAGTGGCTGTGTACAACAAAGAAAATAGACTTTACAAAATTAATTCAGAAAGGAGAACCAAGCACACAAATAACAACTGCAACAGGCAGCAATGATAAACCTTAGAAAATGAGAATATGATTTTCAGAGTTGCCACATTATATTCAAAATATCCAGTTTTCAGCAACAACAACAACAACAACAAAATGAGTCATACAAAGAAACAAGAAAATATAGCCCATACACAGGAAAAAAGAAATTAACAGAAATGTGCTCTGAGGAAGCCAAGATATTGTGATTACTTAAAAAAAAAATTTTAAAAACCTACTAATCAACTACTTAAAATATGCTCAGAGAGCTAAAGGAAACCATGAGAATGATGGGTCAACAAATAGGAAACATTTAAAAAAACCAACAAATACAGAATATCAATACAAAAATAGAAATTATAAGAGGGACTAAAGAGAAATTTTAAAGCTGAAAAGTACAATAATGAAAATGAAAAACTCGTGAAAGAGAATAAATAGAATATTTGAGCGGGCAGAAGAAAGAATCAGCAAACTTGAAAACAGGTCAATGAGATTCCCCAGTCTGAAGAGCAGAAAGAAAAAATAATAGACAAAAATGAATAGAGCCTAAGAGACCTGTGGTACAGCATCAAGTATACCAATATATGTACAATGGGAGTTCCAGAAGGAGAGCAGAGAGAAAAGAGTGGAAAGAATACCTGAATAATGGCCAAAATCTTTGCAAATTTGATGAAAAACATGAATATACATATCCAAGAATCTCAATAAACCTCAAGATCCTCACTGAAACACATAAACTGCTGAAAGCCAAGGACAGAATCCTAAAAGTAGCAAGAGAGATCATTTATCACATACAAGGCATCCTCAGTAAGATTAATTGCTAATTTCTCCTCAGAAATCATGTAGGCCAGAAGGTCGTGACATAACATACTCAAAGAATTGAAAGAATAAAATGGTCAACCACAAATTCTATATCTAAGAAACCTGACCTTCAAATTGAAAGAGAAATTAAGACTTTCTCAGATAAACAAAAACAGAGTTTATTGTTAGTAGACTTATTCAACAAGAAATACTGAAGGAGACCTCTCAGGCTTAAATGAGAAAACATTAAATAGCAACTGTGTCAACATGAAGAAATAAAGAACGCTGGTAAAGGTAATTATATGGGTAAATATAAAAGTTGGTATTAATATATTTGTGGTTTGTAACTCCTCATTTTTTCCTAGCTAAAGAACTACATAAAACAACAATATAAATATATTGATGGGCACACAATGTATAAAGATGTCATTGAGACAATAACAACATAAGTGGGGGGGGGGATAGAATTATGTAGGATCAATCTTTAACATACTATTGAGATTAGTATTAACTTGAAATAGATTTTTATGAAGTAGGATGTTAATTGTTATTCCCAGGCAACCACTAAGACAATAATTAAAAAATACATCTAGTAAGATAAATGAGAGAGGAATCAAAATGGTATACTAGAAAACATCTAACACAAAAGGTAGTAATGTAATGGAGGAAATGAGGAATAAAACATATTGACATATAAAAAAATAGCAAAATGGCAGAAGTAAGGCCATCCTCATCAGTAGTTATAACAAATGTAAGTGGTTTAAACTCTATAATTAAAAGACAGACTTTGGCAGAATGGATTTTTAAGAATGGTCTATATGCCATCTGCAAAAGACCCAATTTAGACCCAAAGACATAAATAGGTTGAAAGTGAAAGGATGGAAAAATATATTTTATGTAAACAGTAACCAAAAGAGAGTTGGAGTGGTAATCTGATATCAGATAAAATAGTCTTTAAGATATAAATTGTAACTAGACAAAGAAGGATGTTATATAATGATAAAAGAGTCAATATATTAAGAAGATATAACAAGTATAAGCATATATGCACCTAAAACAGAATTCCAAAATATAGGAGATAGAAATTGACAGAATTAAAGGGAGAAGTAGACTGTTCTACAATAATTTGAGATTTCAACACTTCACTTTCCATAATGAATAGAACGACTAGAGAAAACATAAAAAAGAAATAGAAGGCTTGAACAACACTATGAACCATCTAGGAAAAGAAGAGAATCTAAACCAAAACAAGCAGAAGGAAGAAAATAATGAAGAGAAGAGACGAATGAAATCGAGAATAGAAAAATAGAATGAGGGGCACCTGGGTGACTCAGTGGGTTAAAGCCTCTGCCTTCAGCTCAGGTCATGATCCCAGGGTCTTGGGATCCAGCCCCGAAACGGGTCTCTGCTCAGCAGGGATCCTGCTTCCCCCTCTCTCTCTGCCTGCCTCTCTCCCTACTTGTGATCTCTGTCTGTCAAACAAATAAATAAAAGCTTAAAAAAAAAAAAAGAAAAATAGAATCAATGAAATCAAAAGTTGGTTCCTTGAAAATTTTTTTAAAAAATTGACAAACTGTTGGCAAGACTAAGAAAGGAGAGAGAGTGAGAGACAGAGAAAGAGAGAGAGAGAGAGACTCAAATTACCAAAAGCAAATGGATACAACAAATGGCATGGTGGTTAAGAGTTGGGACCATGGAGCCAGATGGCCAAAAGCAGGAATGAAAGTAGGGACACTACAAACAACTTTACAGAAATGAAAAAGGATGATAAGAGAAAACAATGAACACCTGCAAGCCAACAAAGTAGATCATTTAATGAAATGGACAAACTCCTAGAAACACACAAACTACCAAAACTGACTCAAGAAGGCATAGAAACTCTCAACAGACCCATTACAAACAAAAAGATTAAATCTGTAATTAAAAATTTCCAACAAAGAAAAGCTCAGGACCAGATAGCTTCATTGGTGAATTCTACCAAATGTTTCAAGAATTAACACCAACCCTTCTCACCCAACTCTTCCAAACAACCAAAGAGGAAACACTTCTTAACTCATTCTATGAAGCCAGCATTATTCTGATTGCAAAGCACTCAGATATCAAAGAAAACTAAAGACCAATATCCCTAAGAATATAGATGCAAAAAATCCTCAAAAAATACTAATAAACAGATTTTAGCAGCATATACAGAGAATTATATACCATAACCAAGTGAATTTATCCAAGAACGGGAAAGTAGTTCTACATATAAAAATTAGTCAATATATGGGGCTCCTGGGTGGCTCAGTGGGTTAAAGCCTCTGCCTTTGGCTCAGGTCATGATCCCAGCATCCTGGGATCAAGCCCCGCATGGGGCTTTCTGCTCAACAGGGAGCCTGCTCCCCCCTCCCCCGCTGCCTGCCTCTCTGCCTACTTGTGATCTCTATCTAATAAATAAATAAAATCTTTAAAAAAATTAGTCAGTATAATATACCATATTAATAGAATGAAACAAACAAAAACACCTGTGATCATCTCAGTTGATGCAGAGAAAGAATCTTATAAAATTCAGCAATCTTGAGAAAGGTACAAAGTTGGAGAATTCACACTTCTCAATTTTAAAACTTACTAAAATGCTACAGTAATCAAAACAGTATTCTACCAGCATAAGGATAGACCTAACAATCACTGCAAAATAGAATTGAGAATCTAGAAATAAATCCATATATCCATGGTCAACTGATTTTCAAAATGGGTTCCAAGACCCTATTCCAAGAAAGAAGAGTCTTTTCAACAAGTGGTGATGGAACCACTAGATAACCACATGCAAAGAATGAAGTTAGATCCTTACCTCATGCAATATTAAAAAATTAACTCAAAATGGATCCAAGCCCTAAACATAAGAGTTAGAACTATAAAATTCTTAAAGGGAACACAGGGGTTAACCTTCATGACTTTGGATTTGGCAATAAATTCCTAGACATTGCAGCAAAGCAACAAAAGAAAAACAGATAAATTGAACTTGATTAAGATGAAAACTTCTGTGTATCAAAGAGTATAATCAAGAAAGTTGAAAGGGTAATCTACAGAATGGGACAAAATATTTGCAAGCCATGTATCTGATAAGACAAAATCTAGAATATATGAAGAAGTGCTATAACTCAAAAACAACAACAAAACAACTCAATTAAAAAATGGGCAAAAGGCTTGAATAGACATTACTCCTCAGAAGATATAGCAATGGCCAATAAGCACATGAAAAGATGCCTGCGATCATTAGTCATGATGGAAATACTAATCCAAACCACAATGAGATATCACTTCACACCCACTAGGATGGCTATAATTTTAAAAAATGAAAAATAACACATATTGGCAAAGAAATCAGGAAATTGGAACTCCTAATATACATTGCTGGTGGGAATGTAAAATAGTACAGCTGCTGGGAAAGAGTCTGGCTGTTCCTCTGAAAGTTAAACACAAAATTACCATGTGATCTGGCAATTCTACTCTTAGGTATATACCCCAAATAATTGAAAGCAGATGTTCAAACAAAAGCTTCTACAAAGATTTCTTGGCAGCACTACTCACAATAACCAAAAGGCAGAAACAACCTAATATTCATCAGTGGGTAAGTGGATAAACAAAATATATATCCAGACAATGGAATACTATTGGGCCATAAAAAGGAATGAAATACTGACTCCATTTCAACATGGATGGATGTTGAAAATATTATGCTAAGTGAAGGAAGCCAGACACACAAACACAAAACCCCACGTCTTGTATTATTTCATTTGTATACAATGTCCACAATAGATGAGTCCACAGAGACAGATAGCAGATTAGTTGTTGGGGGCTGGGGTGAAAGGGAAAAATAAGGACTGACTGCTGAATGCATATGAGGTTTCTTTTGGGGGTTCTGAGAATGTTCTGGAATTAGATAGTGGTGATGGCTGCACAGTATTATGAATGTACTAAAAGCCACTGAATTGTAACATTAAAAAGGCTAAAATAGTGAATTTTATGTTTTATGACTCTTACCTCAATAAAAAATACAGCACTCCCAATTTTTTTATTTATTTATTTATTTATTTTTTAAAAGATTTTTATTTATTTATTTGACAAGCAGAGATCACAAGTAGGCAGAGAGGCAGGCAGAGAGAGAGGAGGAACCAGGCTCCCTGCTGAGCAGAGAGCCCGATGCGGGGCTCGATCCCAGGACCCTGAGACCAGGACCTGAGCCGAAGGCAGAGGCTTAACCCACTGAGCTACCCAGATGCCCCAGCACTCCCAATTTTAAACGATATCACTCCTAGGATGGCATCTTAACTTTGCTTTTAAGATGCCCTTCCAACATTCTAGCAGGTCAACAGTAGCTTCCAGGGATACATTCCATGGGAAGATCAATAGGTCCTGTGATTGTGTGCCCACTATCATCCATCCTTTGCCATTAAGTGAGTCCCTTGGTATAAGACAAGGTAATGTGGGATCTTAGGAAGATAAGTCAGACCCTTTGCAAGTTCTCATATGGTGCTGTTGGCAGGAAAGGCAATGAGAAGTAGATGCTGGCTGCTGGAAATTGTGCCTAGACGCAAGGAACCTCCAAGACCAGTTGAGATAAGGATATGGAACCAAGAGTGCATCTTTCAAAAAAGAAGTTCAAACCATGAAAATCTTCCTAACTAAGATTTCATAGGCAATTTTGGCACTTTTGAGAGGAGGCCCCTGGAAAAATGGGATGACTTTCTACCTCTGTTAAAAACCAAAGCCTCCATTTGTGGTGCAACATGGTCAGCACCTCATGTACACTATCTCTATTGATTCTTTTAGGAGCTCTTCAAGATAAATATTCTCACTGTGCAAATGGGGAATTATTGCCTATAAGGCTAAGTCACCACACTGTGATCACAGGACTAAGAGGTGAAGGTGACTATGAACAGGGCTGTTGCACTCTGTGATTCATACTGTTTCTTTAATGAGGCTTGGCAAATACATTGCATGTCAGCCACAGTTACCTATTTTAGTGCTCCTGGCAGGAATTATTAATCAATCATGGCTTCCTTTCCCTCTGAGTCTAGACTCTGCATCCTCTTCAAGACAGCCGCTCTTAATTGTAATTGATGCATAAAATAACAACTCCTCTGCCATCCTGTCGTTACACACCACACTGCCCCCCTCTATCGGAACTGGTCTCTCCTGAATCTACTTTTGAGCCAACAGAGAGGCCCAAGTCAATTTAGAAGACCTCTCTAGAGGATGTGGCCATTTCTTCCCTGGAGCCAGAATGAGGTGCAGCTGCGAAGCTTGGAAATGTATGGGCGAGCTGAAGATGGAGACAAGGATCCAGAAACTGAAAAAAATAGGAGGAACTAAAGGCATCTGGCCACGGGCTCAGCCCCCTATCTGTTTTCTTTCCAGGAGGAAGCAAGTGACTTCAGGCCTGACCAATCAGGCCTGGTAGTTGAAAGGGGCACATGATGTGGGCCAGGCCCATCAGAAATCCAGGGAGCTGGGTTGAAATTTTGGGTGAGAGGCAGGATGGCTAAACTGTAGAATGTCCACTTGGTGCTGCTGTGGTCATTTTGCCACCATGAAGGGAGCACCTGGCCCAGAACAGAGTCAACAGCAAGTAAAGCAGTGCCAGGGTTGTAGTAGGGCAGATTTCTGGTGCTCTTGCTTGAGCGCCTGGATGCAGTCTTATCTACAATCAGCTCCCTCCCCCACTCAGTTTTTCCCCTAAGCCAGTTGAAATTACTTTTTGCCCACTGCCAATGAATAGAATCCTGTTTAATAAATCTATTTGTCTTCTATAACTGCTCTTTGCCTCAATTATTGTTTAAAAATATATGCCCTTAATCTTCTGTGAAGATTAAGCATTTCTTCACTTTGTCCTAATATATTTACCCCCCTCCCCACTATGACTGCTTCATGCAACCTATACGCACTTCCTGGGCAGTCTGCTCAAACTCCTCCAGGGTTTGTGAGAGATAGTTGCCAGGCAAACCTCTGTATATCTTTTGGAAAACTTCTCTATTGAAGACAGGAACTACTGTGTTTGTTACCCCATAATCCCTGTGAAGAAATCATGGCATCAAATCCTCTGAGTGCAATACCAGGAAAATGCACAGGGACCCTGAGAGATTAAGTTTCTTGTCCAAGATTGTACAGTTAATCCATGATGGATTCAAACCCAGGTTATGTGGCTCCCTAGCTCACTGTCACCACTGAAGTAGACTGCTCCCATTCAGTAAGTGGCTATGATTGCTACCATGAACAGTAATAATCAATCACTCCAACAAGGCTGATGATGTGATGGCTTTTTTTTTTTTAAAGATTTTATTTATTTATTTGACAGACAGAGATCACAAGTAGGTGGAAAGGCAGGCAGAGAGAGAGGAGGAAGCAGCTTCCTGCTGAGCAGAGAGCCTGATGTGGGGCTCGATCCCAGGACCCTGGGATCATGACCTGAGCCAAAGGGAGAGGCTTTAACCCACTGAGCCACCCAGGCACCCCACGTGATGGCTTTCTTATCCCTGATCACTGGCCTTGCCCCATCTTCCAACTACTCCAAATCTGCTTTCTGAAAAGTAATCTACAGATGGATGAGAGGTAAAGTAGCCATGGTAGGGCCTTGTACTTCCAAACAGAGTTGCTTAGGTTGGACTCAAAGGTGGCTTATTCCATCGTTATCTTGTTCAATATAATAAGCTTCAGAGCCAGGTTGTTTGGTACAGTAGAAGCTAGGTCAACGCGTACTTTATTACCTGGCTATCTCTGTTCCAGCCATTTGCCAGTATAACTTGGACCCTGTGGCTGATAAGAATTGTGAGCGTAGGAGTGAAGAAATGTGGGGACTCCAGGCCTAACTCTGTCATTAACTATGTATAATTGCAGGTCAGTTTCCTCCCCTCTTTGAACCTCATCTTCGCATCTACAAAATTGCTAGGTGTGCTGGGGGGGGGTGCGGGTGATTGACTAGAGTGGTATTTCCCAAAGTCTTTTCCAGCAGGTATTTTTCAGAAGTTTAAAGAAAGGAGATAACACCCCCACCCCCCACCTGGGTCTATTAATTTTGGGAACACAGGGTAGGACAAAGTTAAACAAAAGTAAATTTACTGCAAGACTTCTTGGAAACTTCAGTTTGCTCCTTCCAAAGAGACCAGAATTCTTAAATTTACTTGACACAGGAACTCTTTCTGGGTGCACTGTCTCATGGGCGGGGGGATTGTTTTGTGGAATGGAATTTGAGAAAAGTTAAATTAGGGGATCCACAGGATCCCTTTCAACTGGAGAAGTTTTAATTCAAAACTCATTATTTTGACTTAGCGCTCTGTGAGATGCGAAACTACATCCTGAATCATGAAAGCAAAAAGCAATTATAGCCGGTAAAGTTTAGATGCAGTTCTACTGTAATTTGTAGAATTCCAGTTGAAATGAGAGTTCATGAAAATGAGAGTTCATGAGTGGAATGGATGGTAATGATCCAATAAACAGAACATTCATGAACTTGGACCATGCTGGGCAACAGAGGGAGCTATATTGAAAACTGACCCTGCTCTGAGTTTCCTTTATGGAAATTCTAGGATGCACGGATTACCCATTCTGTACTACCAGAGTCTGCATGCCTAGGGCCTGGCATTTAAGTGGCTTCTAGAAACAGCTGACAGCATTATCACTTTTGCAGCCAGAAGGAAAGAAGGGAGTTCAGATAAGATTCAGAGAGGCTTCGCACTATAGGCAGAGCTTTCAAGAAGGGGCAGGACAAGCAGGGGCATCTACTTCAGAGGTAATGGCTTATCTTCCCAAATGAAGTCTTACTTTTGTTGTCTGTCCCCACTTGATTTCCCCCTAGCTTTCCTAGGTTTACCATTGTGGGTAGCTGCTGGGCTGGTGACCTTGATCCCAGGGCCCTGCCTGCTGGTTCGCATCCCCACACAGGGAGTCAGCTTCCCAGCCAGACATCCAGCCCCTACACTAGCCTCTTGGATATCCTCTGTGGTGACATGCCTCCATCCCAGCCTCTGGGCAGGGCTTCCATACCAGGCCCAAAGACATCCAGAGTGTGGTCAGCACCTATCTACCTAAAAGCAATTCACTCAGCACAGCCTGGAGTCCGGGGACAGGGGCTCTTTGTCCTGCCGGCCACTGCCTTGCCTTATGCCCCTGAGCTGCTCACTTCCTACCTCTGAGTCAGGTTCTCCTTCACAGACTAAAAGCCTGTGATCGCCAAACCCTAGGGGCTGTCCCCCAGTTTCGGCATTCTACAAAGTACAACTGTTCCCCTCACAGGCCATCCGGCGGGGGTCTGGAGCCAGTCAATTTTCAGTTTGTTTGATATTACCTCCACTTTCTGAGTTGTTTTTCTATCAGCAAAAATGGAGTTAATAATTTCTACCTTTATGTAGGAATGTACGTTCCTAGCTTTAAATGAAGGCTGGGGACACAATGGAAAGAACATGAATCTTGAGTCAGACAGGCTTGAGTTTGAATGCTGGCACTGCCGTTGGCAAGGCAAGGCACTTCCTCTCTCTATATGCCTCAGTTTCCCCATCTGTCAAACAGGCAGACAGCACCTGGCTGGAAGAACTATGCAGGTGAAGCAGACCATGCATCACGCCTGCACATAGCAGATGAGCAGCAATTGGCAAATCTTACTGTTATTGTGGTTGTAATTTATTCTAGAAATAAGTGCCTGATTAAAAGCTGATACTGCCCCCGTTTCCACCACTGTGTTCACACTCTCTAGATCTTTGACACTGGGGGTCCTCCTCTAATCAGTGATGGGGCTTCTGCGGCTGAAAACTCCGGAGGGCTCCCTCTGTACTCTCTCCCAGAAAGAGTACAGTGGCCACACCAAATTCCTTTTAGGCTGGAGTGCATGGTCCATGCTGCATTCCCTGTTGAAATGTGTGTCCTCAAATACGCAGTACCCTACTTAGCCTCTCTCCTGGGATCCTAATTCTAGTTCATGCTTTGTAGCGGATATAAAGCCATCCTTTCTTTCGGGGATTTGAATCTCAAATCTGCCCATGAGCTCACCTGTCATCACCTTTGTCCCCATGTGCTGCTGCACAGCTCTGCCTATTGAGAAGAGCTGTGACACTGAAAGGGACCAAGACCCCTGAGTCTCAGGGTTGGATGAGAATGAATGTTACTTAGCTGAAGCTCTCTCCTGGTGCTTGAACTTTCTCTACCCCACCCTCTGCTGAGAGTACATCCAGCTTATTCTTACTTACCTCTAACGACAGGGAACTCACTAAATGCAAAGGTGGGTCATTTCATCATCCACCCAGTGGTCAGTCAGCTGCCTGGCTCGCATGAAAAAAGGTGACTCAACAGCAACAGAAAAGCTTCTCATGGGTAAGCAAACTATGAGTCGTAGTTCTAAAGAACAGTACTGTTTTCTTGTCCACCCCTCTCCCCAACTCTGAACTTTGTGGCCACGAAAAAATGGAGATAGGACGTTTTCTTTTGGAATAACAAATCTCTGTTAATGTGTCTCTTTTATTCACTCACCCGCTAGACATTCCTGAAAGGAATCTACTTTAGATGCCCACAGAGAATGCGTTTTCAATTCTGAACATAATTAGGTAACTTCCAGAAGAAGGAGAGCATTTATGGGCATAGATAAATCATATCCTTGGCCGAAGACCCTCTTCTACTTTCCAGCAGGGAACCCAGAGCAATTTCAGGACACGACTCAAGGGGTAACATTGTTTTCCTTGTGTAGTCTCAGAAACCAAGGCAGAGAAACGAAGGTCACCCAACAAATCAAGGGCAAAAGCATGCACTAAATCCCAGGAATCTGAGACCTCCCAGCATAGTAATTGATCCTCTAAGATAAATGTTTGTCTTGCTAACCAGGAAAATTTACTGTGGTCCTTATAGAGGGATTCTTGAGGCTGAAAATTATAAACAGGGAAACAGGGCCTGGTAATGAGTTGAGTGATTAATTGGCAAAGAAAGCTTTCAAGGAGGGAAAGGATCAATGAGCTGAAGAAAAATTAAACACCCTTCAGGAAGTTTTCCCACTCCCTTACATTGTTTTAATTCTTCATGCTCAGTCTCTTCATTAAACATTCTTTGAAGTGGGTTTTTATTTTGTTTCTGAGATTTTGCTTTTTCAGTTAGTTTTCTGGCAAGGTTATTTGATCACATCTCCAACTTAGATGATTTCTTCGGCTGAATTTATCTTGACCTTTGGCCAGTGAAGCAGAACAGGCTCTTGCTTATCTGAAGTAAATGGGACCAAGAGGCTATGGAATAATCAAAAATGTAATCAGCAATGGCTAAGATATAGCACGCTCTGTTTCCGTGCCGATGAAAGGGGCACTGTGAGAATTAGCGTCGAGGTCACAGGACACAGGTGGTGTGACAGCCTGACCTGAGGAGGGGACTGACTCACAGAAACTTCCTTCCCTTGAGGTGGCTTGTCAGCAACAGTGGGCTTTGGACCAAGATGTGGGTCACCTTCCCAGCTGTCCCTGTGCTGGCTGTGTGACTACAACAACCTGGGCAACCTTTCTGAGCCTTGGTTTTCTCAGTCAGCCCTTGTGAATGCAGCATGCTACATGGGACTAGGGCAGGGGACTGCTGTGTTAATTACTGTTTCCTTTGTGCCTCGTAGGCAACTGGCACTCAGTCCACATCTGTCAAATGAATCAGTGGATCAAGTGTACCATCACCAGTGCTGCAGGATCATTGTGGAGGTTACGTGAGAGCCTGTCAATAAAAGCCTAGGGTGGGGTGCCTGGGTGGCTCAGTGGGTTAAAGCCTCTGCCTTCGGCTCAGGTCATGATCCCAGGGTGCTGGGATCGAGCCCCGCATCGGGCTCTCTGCTCAGCAGGGAGCCTGCTTCACTTCCTCTCTCTGCCTGCCTCTCTGCCTACCTGTGATCTCTGTCTGTCAAATAAATAAATAAGATCTTTAAAAAATAAATAAATAAATAAATAAAAAATAAAAGCCTAGGGCATCTTCAGGGTGTCTGGCTGGCTCAGTCAGTAGGACATGAGACTTGTGATCTCAGGGTTATGAGTTTGAGCCCCATGCTGGGTACAAAGATTATGTCTAAAAAAAATATAAAAAAAAAAAAAAAGCCTAGGACATTTTAGATGCTCACTAAACTCTTACATTGCCAGACTCTGTCAGTGTCAGGCTGGGAAGGAGTCTGGGTTTTGAATTATAGAGCCCTCTTGTCCTGCAGATGAAAAAATGGAGACTCAGATATATAGATCTGTTTGGTTGCTCATTCATGGAACATAAACCCCCAAGGTGCCTCTACATGTTAGGCACTCTATTGGGGGATGTATTAAGACAGAAAAAAAAATGTCTATACTTACAAAGTTTACATTCTAGTGGGGGCAGATAATAAAGGAGAGGACAAATACATGAACAAGGATAAATTTACATGCTAACAAAGTGCTATGAGAGTAACAAAGCAGGTAATATGATGGACAGGGTCTGGCAGTGGTGGTTGGGGGCTATGTTAGAGGAGGGGATCAACCAGGGCCCCTCTGACAAGGTAATGGAGGAACAGAGATCTGAATGACTGGAAGGACAGAGTCATACTAAATTTATAAGCAAGTGTTCTGGAACACTGCTTTTTCCTTGGTTTATTTTGGTGTTTGTTCCCATAGGTCTTTTTTCAAGGTTGGGGGCGTGGTTTTTATTTTGATATAATTTCAAACTTACAGAAAAGTTCCAAAAAAGTACAAGGAACTCTCATCTTCTAGATGCACCATTGTTTATGTTTGCCCCACTCTCTCTCCCTTCTCCTCCTCTGTATAAATATATAATATATACACATACTTTTACACATACACACATACTTTTTCAGAAATGTTTGAGAGTTCATAATGCAAACACACAGCCCTGTAACCCTATACTTCAGGATGTATTTCCTAAAATAACGAACATTCTCTTACATAACCACCATCTGTATTTAAATTTCATTGGTTGCTCCAACAATAACTTTTTGAAATTACATACATTTTTCCAGGTCCAGGATCACATACTGCATGTAATTCTCATGCCTCTTTAGTCTCCTTTAATCTGGAACAATTCCTTCACTGCTGTCTTTCTTGACCTTGACTTTTCTTAAGAGTGCAGGCCAGTTATTTTGTGGAATGTTCCCCTTGGGTTTCTTGATGATTCTTGAGGAGTAGATTCAGTTAATGCCTTTTTGGCAGAAGTAATGCCATGTCCTCCTCAGTGCATTGTGGTCCATCCCAATATGGGTGATGTTAAGTTTGACTGTTGGGTGAAGGTGGTCTCTGCCAGGTTTCTCCATACCACGTTACTATTTTCCTTCTGTAACCAAGTCATTTGTGGGGAGGAACTTTTAGAATGTAAACATTCTTGTTCCTCAAACTTTCACCCATTAGTTTTAGCATTCACGAATGATTTTCTTACCCATCTTTCTTTCTACCCCTGTTAGTTAACACTCTATTGCAAGGAAGAGTTTTTCCTTCTATCTCACTTATCTATACAATCATCTATTTCTTTACAACACCATGAACGCATCCATTTTTATTTTATTCAATAGGTTATAATCCACTGCTATCAGATTCTTCTCAGATTTGGCCAGTGAGAGCCCTTTGCAACTGACCCCTCTGTCTTTCTGACATGTTGCATCACCCTCAAGAATTGCCTTGCTTTCTGGCACAAGATATTTCAGGCTCATCTTGCACCTTCCTGGCACTAGGCCTGAAATCAGCCTTTTCTCTAATGAGCCCAGTTCCCTTCGATGTTAAAGGGTATTTAGAATCTGAGATTTAGAATCTAGGCGCCAGGCGGGCTCCTGCTACCAGTGTGTCATTGCTCCTAGGCTCTCTCAGGGGACAGACATAGAAAGCTTCACAAACTTTAATGTGCCTAGGAGTCACTGGGGATAAAGTTTAAAGTACAGATTCTTATTCAGTTGGCTGGGTTATGAACTGGGATGGTATCAGAAATTCTGCTCTTCTAAAGAACTTCCAGGTGATATTGACACAGCTGATCCATAAGCCACATCTTGAGCACCAAAGATGTAGGGCAATGGTTCTCAAACCAAGGCATGCTTTGGAATCACGTGGAGGGTCTGTTAAAATACATATTCCTGTACTCTACTGCCTAAGTTTCTCATTCCCTATGTGGAGATGGAGAATCGGTACTTCTAACAAGTTCCCAGGTGATGCTGCTACTGCTGATCTGGGACACTTTGAGAAACACTAATCTGGACACTGGTTCTCAAATGTGGCTACACATTGGAATTTCTGGGTTGTTCTGTTTTGTTTTTGTTCTTTTGTTTCTTAAATACTGGCCTTAAGGCCCCAGAGATTATGACTTAATTGGTGTAAGATGTGGCTTGGGCACTGAGAATGTTATAAGTGGTTATAAGTGGTTCTGTTGCTTAGCAAAAGTTCAGAAGATTGTTCTAGAACAGGTAGGGGTAAATACAAAGGCCTTTAAGAAGGATTAACCTTGACATTTTCGAGGGACATCAAGGAGGCTGGTGTGGCTGAGCAGAAGGAGGTAAGGTCAGAGAGGTAGGCAGGGATGGGTTCAGGAAGGAATGAGATGGGTCAGACTGCAGAGGTTTCTGTGGTGAGATGGGAAGCCACTGGAGGCTTTAAGGAAGGATGATATGACCTGAATGCTTTAATTATGACCTTCATCCAACAGTCTTGTGGCCAGCTCTCCTGCTGGGCCCTTCTACCCAAATCAGTTTGGCTTGTGACAAATAAAATATGAAATGGTTTCAGAGCCTTCTCTACATGCTCCCCACACACATTTTAAGTATTGCCCATGAATTGTGTTTAGAATTACTGTCCAAGGTTTTGAAATCCTTGAAAGGTAAGTTCAGGCACGATAATAAAGTATTATGTCACTGGAGAAGGACCTGGCAGATAGGGGATGTCTCTATGGATAAAGACATCTAGGAGTGCTTTGCTTCAAGAAAACCAATGAGTATTGCACAACAATGTGAATATACCTAACACTACTGCTTAAAAATGATTAAGATGGTAAATTTTATGTTATGTGTTTTTTACCACAATTAAAAAAATGATATTCATCATATATGTGAAAGACAAATCTGCAAAGTACCAAATTCTTCAATTTGTTAAATTTTTACTTGTTCTTCAGGTTACCATAGGGATTTCACTACTACATGGAAAACTATCACATACCATTAAGAATAATAAAGCAGATATACCACATCTTCTTTATCCATTCATCTGTTGATGGACATCTAGGTTCTTTCCATAGTTTGGCTATTGTAGACATTGCTGCTATAAACATTTGGGTGCACGTGCCCCTTCGGATCACTACGTTTGTATCTTTAGGGTAAATACCCAGTAGTGCAATTGCTGGGTCATAGGGTAGTTCTACTTTCAACATTTTGAGGAACCTCCCTGCTGTTTTCCAGAGTGGTTGCACCAGCTTGCATTCCCACCAACAGTGTAGGAGGGTTCCCCTTTCTCCACATCCTCGCCAGCATCTGTCATTTCCTGACTTGTTAATTTTAGCCATTCTGACTGGTGTGAGGTGATATCTCATTGTGGTTTTGATTTGTATTTCCCTGATGCCGAATGATATGGAGCACTTTTTCATGTGTCTGTTGGCCATCTGGAGGTCTTCTTTGCAGAAATGTCTGTTCATGTCCTCTGCCTATTTCTTGATTGGGTTATTTGTTTTTTGGGTGTTGAGTTTGCTAAGTTCTTTATAGATTTTGGACACTAGCCCTTTATCAGATATGTCGTTTGCAAATATCTTCTCCCATTCTGTCAGTTGTCTTTTGGTTTTGTTAACGGTTTCCTTTGCTGTGCAAAAGCTTTTGATCTTGATGAAATCCCAGTAGTTCATTTTTGTCCTTGCTTCCCTTGCCTTTGGCGATGTTCCTAGGAAGATGTTGCTGCGGCTGAGGTCGAAGAGGTTGCTACATGTGTTCTCCTCAAGGATTTTGAAGAAGATGTGGTATATATACATAATGGAATAATATGCAGCCATCAAAAGAAATGAAATCTTGCCATTTGCGACGATGTGGATGGAACTAGAGGGTATCATGCTTAGCGAAGTAAGTCAATCGGAGAAAGACAACTATCATATGATCTCCCTGATATGAGGAAGTGGAGATGCAACATGGGGGGTTAAGGGGGTAGGAGAAGAATAAATGAAACAAGATGGGATTGGGAGGGAGACAAACCATAAGTAACTCGTAGTCTCACAAAACAAACTGAGGGTTGCTGGGGGGAGGGGTTTGGGAGAGGGGGGTGGGGTTATGGACATTGGGGAGGGTATGTGCTGGGGTGAGTGCTGTGAAGTGTGTAAACCTGGCGATTCACAGACCTGTACCCCTGGGGATAAAAATATATTATATGTTTATAAAAAATAAAAATAAAAAATAAATTAAAAAAACAAAACAAAACAAAACAAAAAAGAGTACAAACTTTGGCCTTGCCCAATTCAAGTCCCACCACTTACTAGCCCTGAGACTTTCGACAGGTCATTTCACTATGTAAGCCTTAGTTTCCTTAATTTTAAAATAGGGATTAAAGATGTGTATGCCCCAAAGAGAGTAATAAAAATTAAATCAGAAAAAAATAATAATAAAGTAGAATTTAAGCCAATAATGAGAAAAAGAGAAAAGAAAATGTATAGAGCCATGAACTTGGTAAAGGGACAAAGTTGGGAAAAACTACTCACTTTAACACAAAGATTCTTTTTTTTTTTTTTTTTAAAGATTTTTATTTATTTATTTGACAGAGATACAGTGAGCCACAAAGATTCTTGATGTGAGGGTTTTTGCGTCAGGTTGACCTAAGTACTAGTGTCCCTCTAGGGCACTAAAAACATGATTCACTTGACACATAGCATTGCAGAAACATAACTAGCCTGTAGAGAGAGGATGGCGAGGGGCCTTCTGAGATGTCAAGTCCAACAAAGTGATAATAACTTTGAGATTTTGCTTATCTGTTCTATCCCCTCAAGGCCATGGCACAATATGAGTGTGCTTGGATTGGACAGGATTCCTGTGACACAATTCACATTCTATTTTCATTCTGGCAGTTGGTAACCTTTCTTCTAGGAAATGGAAAAAAAACCTGTTGGTGATACTCTGTTGTCCTGAGCATGTGAGGGCAGCATAGCTGCCCAGGGCAAACTGAGCAGAGGCAGGTGTGGCCCCTGGGTAATTTTTAGCAACACTCCCAGGCCTGAGATTTGATGGTGGCCTGCAGCTAACCTTGTCAACCTGCCATGAAGATGACCTGCCCTTTCCCTCCATCATTTGAGCCCTGGGTTTTTCCTGGGCAGGAGCTGACAGTGATGTCATCATCTCGTGATATTTTTGGGTGACCTTGCTCACCAAACTGGTTCCACGCATTTCTCTTATATCCTAATGTTGAACTGTGAAAAACACTCCTGAGAACCAAGGATAGGGTGGGTCAAGACTCTGTAAAAGTGAAGTCCTCTGGCCTTCTCGCCTGATTTCCAAACACTAATCATGATCAGCTTTTATCTGACCCAGTTTCTAACAATCCTCAGCCTGGAAAAGCCAATAAAGGAAAAACAATGTGAGAAGAGATCACTGAGATTAGTTTTTAAATGTAGTGGACTCAGCAAGGTAGAAACTATGGACTCATAAAAACGACTTTGATCCTTGTTATAAAGACAGATAAGTATTTACAAGTAGTCTTTTTGCACTATGGACCAACCACAGAGGCCTGAAAGGCAGGAGGAGAAAGGAAGCACATTATATGGAGACACTGGTTTAATGAAAGGAAACAATGATATACTGAACTCCTACTGTATGCCAGGCCCTGAGCTGGGATGTCTGTTAAGCTGCAGCCCCTCTTTGGGAAGTGGGTACTGCCGTGATCCTCATGTCATGGAGGAAGAAAGAGGATCAGAGAGGCTGAGTCTTGTTATTCAACTAGTAAGTAGTGGTGCTGGAATGAGAACACAAAGTTTCTTGACTCCAAATCTGTATTCTTTACCTAGCACACACAATGACTGGCTTTCAGATACTGTTACCAAGAATTTATCAAGACTCCACACTTGGGCTCTTTTCATCAGTAACAGAATTATCCCAGGCCTTCCTCCACAACGCAAGGTTTGAACTGGAAGGACACGGTACAGGTGAAGACACTGAGGCTTCGAGCAGGTAAAAGAATCTGCTCTGCGGAGGGGCAGCATCTGGCCTCAAACCCTGACCAAAGCGCCCTCCAGCCACCAGTCAACTACACGCAAAGGACAGAGAGCTGACAACAGCCATCTCATCTAGAATGTGGCCTTGTCGACAACCTCATTTTAGCTTGACAGGATGTGGGCACAATCAGAATGGCATTTCACCTTACAACTTGCTCCCCGGGGCCTAAACAGCATGTTGTTTTCTTTCCTTCGTTGGAATTCCACAAACTGTTTAGACTTAAGAAAATAAATGACACAGATTTTGCTGGCCAATATTAATACACACTGCAAACCAAGAAGAGTTGTAGTTGAAAAGCATAGAGCGCAGTGCCACCTGGTGTTGACAATCAAGATAGGTAAGTTTCGGTGCCCCGGCTCCTTTGGAAGCTGCTCGACTACAAGCCCCTCAGGGGTAAAACTCTCCCCTGCATTTCCCTTTGGGTGAGGAATGGAGACTCGTAAGGCTGAAAATTAGCAGAACAGGAGATGAGAGCCAAGTCTTATTTTTGATTTCCAACTCTGTCTTTTCCACTGGTCCCGACCGAAGGGGAGAGAGCACCATTATTTTGCCCTTGGTGAACATGGCCTACCGGCTCCTACAGGGACTAAATGGCAGCTGGCCCTCAGCAGGAAGACCTCTTCCTTTGAAAAGGAGAATGACCTTGCTGGCAGTGATGACTCCCACAAGAACATGCCTCTTGCAAAGATCTCCTTCATCCCTCTCCAGAAGAGAAGAAGAAAAACACAAGCGCCAGCCCCAGTTCCTACACTTCAGGGATGTGGAGAGCCCAGCATGCTCTTAAGTCACCACCCTCTGTAGCTGGGCACAAACAGTAGTTGCTTCATTCTCCTCTGCCAGCTCACAGGAGGAAAGACAAGGCTTGCAGAAGGTTGCTGCTTCAGACACAGGCAGCCTTCTGAACCAAGATGAGTGGAAAACCATCCCAAGAAACACATTTTGGATAAGAAAAAAAAAAAAAAAGGGATGTGACATAGCACGCAAGCAGAAGTTAGGGGACCCCGTACTGCTGCACAAGTTAAACCTTGGGTAACTCCAAGGACTACAGTGTGAGCAGTGCTTGCCAGAGTGAGTCACACAGTGGCGTAAGTTGAGGTTCTAGAACTAGATTAGCTTGGACTTGCTTGTGGTGGTAGGCAGGTCTTTTTCAGTCTTGGCCTCTTCCTCCCCATGTGTACAACGAAGGTGCTGAATTACACCTGGACCACTGAGGTCGCTGGGATCTGGTTCCTCTCTGACCTCATCTCCTCGGCTCACTCTCCTCCCACCTACTGGCCTCCTTGCTGACCCTCTGCTCTTGCCTCAGAGCTTCTGCATGGGTTCCAGTTGCCTGGACCAATGCTGTTTTGCCAATTCCCAACGGGGCCAGCTCCCTCCAGCTCTGCAGATGTCTGCTCAAATGTTACCTGGTTGGACAACCTTTCTCTGAGCCTCCCTGATATTCTGCCTTCTTCCCTGCTACTGTCATGCTCCTTTTCCTTACCATCCATGTCTTTCATAGCACTTAGCATTGTGTACTCATTTTGTTTTTTTGGTCCTCTATTGACAGAGCCCAGCAGTTAGTAGACTTTGATAACCATTTTTAATTGATTGAATTAAATTATTTCACATTCACGATCCTCCTGCAAACTATCTAGGGAGAAAAAGAGTGGGGATAGTTGGACTAAGATGAATGAGTGACCTTAGAAAACGGAACCTTAGAAAACGGCCTAGAAAACCTAGGCCATTTATATAAATGCTTTCCAGTCCTTACAGCTTACCCTCGGGCATATATAATTTGCCTAGCTGGTACATGGCACAGCTAGCATTTAAAGCCAGGTTTATGATTCCACCACACTTCCAGACTCTCTGGTCAGTTTTCCAACCCACCAAGGGCAACTCTGTGGAGATGCTGTCAACATCCAGAGCCCAGATCCCCACAGGCTTGTACGTGGGTGGGATGGGATCCAAGAAAAGAATTCCTCTGGAGTAATCAATATCAGGAACTGCAGTGGGGCATGTTGCTTCCACATCCAGCAAGCTTCTAGAAGCAGCCAAGAAAATAAGAATCTACATGCTCTGGGTATTAAAAGTGAACAATGGATCTAAAAGGAATTTAAAACACTTGGCCTTGGCTTCCTCATTTCTTGGTGTTAGTTATCCATGTAAATTGATAACTAGTTTGGTTTCTGTAGTTGGCACATACTGTTATTATCAGGTAAATGGTAATGGAGACAAGATGACTGGGGCAAAGAAGTGGGAAGCATTGTCCAGTTATATGGAGGACATCACAATATCTGGAAAAGAGTGTGCCAAGTTCACCTTGGAAGTGTTATTTGCCATGAACAGATAAAGAAATTGTGGTGTATATGTATATGTGTATATGTGTGTGTGTATTAATCAGCCATAAATGGAAATCCTTTCATTTGAAACATGGGTAGACCTTGAGAGAGTTACACTAAGTGAAATAAGCCAAAGACAAATACTACATGGTACCACTTATATGTGGAACCTAAAAGAAAGAAATCAAACCTTTAGAGATTAGAAAAATGGTTGTCAGGGCCTGGGCTGGGGAAATAGGGAGAGGCTGGTAAGGGTACAAACTTTCAGCTATAAGTAAGGTGAGTAAGGTCTGAGGATCTAATGTAATACATGGTAACTAGAATTGATGACCCTATATTGTATAACTGCAACGTGCTCAGAGAGAACTTAAATGTCCTCACCACCAACAAAAAACAACAAAACCCCCCAAACAAACAAACAAAAAAACCCAAACAAATAAATGAAACAAAAAAACTGTGAGGTGATGGATGTGTCACTTAACTACATGGTGACAATCCTTTCACAATGTATACATCTATCAAATCCCACAAGCACATTTTATGAGTCTTGTAATTTTTTCAATAATACCTCCACAAAGCTGGAGAGAAAATAGTACCATTTGTTCCTTCCACCCAGAGTGTTGTCACTGGTTTTCCTGTGATTCAATGACTCATTCAGCATTTACGGAAGACAAACTCTTGGCCAGGTCCCATGCCAGGGGTTGTGGGTACACTGTCCCTGCTCTAAAGCAGCCACCTGTCTTGTGGGGCCGTGTACTTCACTCACATCCTACAAGTAACCCACCTGCTTCAGAGCTCCAAGGACCCCAGTACCTCCACTCAGCATAATACCCTCCTGTGTGGCAGTTCCCACCACACCTAACTCCCAGAGGAGACTCCAGCTATCATCAGGCCCGGTCATGGAATAAGTCTAAGCGCCACCCACGCTGGAACCAGGACCTCCTACTAGATTCCAGAGCAATGGCTTCAAATCAGGGTGTCCACTCTAGGGTGTGTTCCAAGAAATTTTACCAGTTATCAAGTAAATTAAAGGAGTCTTTTGTCCATAAATTAGGAGACTATAAGTCACCTCTATCTAACAGACATTTTTTGTCCTCGGCTCCCATCCACCCTTTCCTCAGGTTCCCTTTAGAGAACTACCCCCTTTACACACAGGCCATAGGGCTCAGGTAGGGCTAATCTTGCTTATTTCCAGTATGGGGGTGTGGCTTAGGCCTGCCAGAGCCCTACATGCTTATGACCATGATGACTGGCTGTGGACCTGCACATGAACTGAGAGTGAGACCACTGCTATTGGCTGGTAGGTTGTAAGCCTGATCTGCTACAGGGTAGCGCTTGTCCATATAGTTCATTGGAACTGAGTGGCAGAAACACCACCTGAGCCTCTTGATTCTGCCAGAATGACTCCTGAAATTTCCAGTTCCTTTCCTGGTTCAACACAGGTGAGCATTGCTCCCCGGCTGACAAACACTCCCAATGGAACATTCCTCTCCTGACTATAGGCTAAATGCATTGTGGGTAATAGGTATTTTTGTAATAAAAGGGTGTATGAAACCAGTTTGTCCCTTGGGGTACAGGAAGAGTTTATGCAGATCTTTAAAAAAATCACTATTTGAAATGTATGAAAATTGTCCACTTGTAGCTAATGATTTTAATCTAACTCCAGATACTTGAGTTACTTGGGTTTCAATTTGGGCACATTTCATCTCAAAGATAAATGCATGGTCCTATATTTTGTCTGTCCATCTTCCTTTGTAGGAAGCAATGACAATTCATAACAATCTCCTTCAGGAAACCACCAAGACAGGGATCTAGGTATGGCATCTGCTGGAGAGGCTTCCAAAGGAGAGATGGTCAGAAGGCTCCTCTTGAGCTATGTGACACCATGTTGCAGAAACCTCGTCACCAGCTCTAATGACCACAGGATGTCCAGCTGGCTGGAGCTCAGAGTGCTGTGCAGACTGGGAGTCCAAGGCATGGCTCCAGGGTGCCCTCATATTGTGTAAGCCCTCAGAGGGCAGCACTGTGCCGCCCTGTAGAAGCCTTGATGAGGGCTGTGTCAGGATGATGCTTGAGCTGTCCCTGTTGCAGAATGAGTGCTGACATCAACCCTCCGGGTAGGTAGCAAGAACCACGAAAGGGCTCCCCAAACCCACACTGCCTCCTTTTCCTGTCTGGTAACATGCAAGCAGTTATCCTGCAGCTGATCTTTTATGGCCCCTCTCCCTGTATCTTAGCAGCCAGGAGGTGGGTGGATGTTTGGTATGTTGCAGCTGAGTCTTACTGGCACATGACGGCAGCAGTGTGATTTTAAAGGCCCACGGTTTCTAGAAACCTTGGTATGTGAACAACACCCCTCACTGCCAAAAGTTCTAGTATAATCTATCACTTCTAGGAAAAGAGGAGAAAGATGATCAAGAACAGAGTAGAAGTATCCAGGGTCTAATCATGGATATCAGAAGCCACTAAAATAAACACAGCCCTGGAAAGAACTAGAGGGTGTGGCTGAGCAAGAGGACCAGATGACCAGTCATGTCATGGCTGTGGTGGGCATTAGGTGCAACACTACCCAGAGCCAGGGGTGTCCACAGCATGCTTGATAAGAGCCCAGCAGATTCACATCTACTGCCCCATGCTAGCTGTGGGACCACAGGCAAGCAACAGGAGCTCTTTAAGTTTCAGTGTCTTGTAACATTCTGTAGGAGAGTTGTCATAAAGACTAAATAGGGATACACACACAAACCACTTTTGCCAGGTACACTTTGTTCAATACATTATGGTAATCATCCTAGATCATCAACACCATCATCATCTAGGCAAGAGTTCTACTAGGAAAGGGTGATCCAAAGGATCGGCCATTTGCTACCACCGGAAGCATAGGTCCCATTTTTCCCATACTGAACAGGCTAATGTAAACAGGTTACCCTCTGGAATACTGAAGCCCAAGGACAAATTGTGGGGGTAAGCAGAAGCAAAGGAAGGTTCTCTCTTGTCTATTCACGTAAGATAAAACCTGCCAGCTTGCCCACACTTGTCTTTCCCCTTTCCATTAACTTGCAGGGACAAGTACAATAAACAATGAAAATAAAATCTTTTTACACAATGTTTACCGAAAGTGTCCTTCCTGCACATGGCTTAAAATATTGTGCATATTAGCATACTGTGCTGGATAATGGATTAACAAATACACATTCAGCATATTTACAGGCAAGCCATCCACGTATCAGATTTTCTACAGTTCAAAATGGTACAACCTACTAAGTAGAGGATGTCAAGTTCTAAGTCCTGCATAAATAAAGTTTTAGAGACTGCAAAACATACATACTTTCCTCTTTCCCTTTCAAGCATGAAGTGCTGACTGACTGAAGCTAGAAATAAAAAGAGCTTTGTTTTATTGTGCAACTCAGATATATTGTTGTAGACCTGTCACCAATAATGGCCTGTGATCCAAGAGGGGAAAAATGTTCTGTGAGTCTTAAAATATGGGCAGCATTGGTAGAGAGGACCAAGCTGAACCACACTGGTGTATAACTACCAGAGCCTGACCTTAGAGATCAGTCAGACTGAGCAGAAGTAACAGAAATCATGCTTCGCAGCTCATGGCCACATTAACATTTACAAGGCATGATACCTCCCCCACAGCCACCCTCCCACTCAACCTGTGCTTTGGGCGCTCTTCTCTGTGCTCTTATGACATCCTATATATGCATTATTACATCAGCACTTATCTCCCTGTCCTCTAATTCTTGGTTTAAAGAACTGCCTATCCAGAAGACTCAAGGAAGGACACATATTGGCAAAACTGTAGTTTTCAGTACTCCACTTGGTGCCTCAAACCTAGTGCATGCACAGATAAATGTGTACAAATAAAGTCAATGTAAGATGTGTGCTTACTTTAAAGAATTCACAAGACAGGAGACTGCATGAAAAAAATATGTATCAAAAAAGGAAACATCAAATTTAATTTAAAAGAAAAACAAACCCAGAAATTGTCTGAGAAAACAACAGAACAAATTAATTCCTGAAAAGAGTTCTGCATCTTGGTGATCACATTTATTGAAAGCATTGGAAAAAAAATTAAAATGCCCGTTAGCTTAAGAATTTTTGAGTTATCTGTAAATCAACTTATTTCAGGAGTGGAAGAATCCTTGGTCACTTCTTAATAGCAAAATTTACGCAGGTTTCTTTTTTGAATGTCTTCTACATTTAAAGAGGCAATCATACAAAAACTCCTATATTCCAGACACGATAAATTCTTTGTTTCAGCCAACTCTTAATGGAGGGGCAACTAGTACAACACCATCTCCCCGGACAAAAAGCATCGGAATATTCCGTTTTGTTGACTGGAAGAGGAAAACAAAAACAGAACACATTTATAACAAATACACAGTAGTGTTTTTATTTTTTGAGAAATTTGAAAACAAAACAAAAAATAACATAGATTCACCATAACACAACTTGATTTGAAAACCTGACCACTTACTTACCTTTGTAGCACAAAGAACCACTGAATTAACTGTTTACTTGTTTCTTCTGGATGTCAACAATTGGGGCAGAGTGGAGCTATCCACCAAAATCCATTCTCTTCCCCTTCCTGGCACACAGCTACATTACTCATGTTCCCCTGAAACCAGGTGCAGCCATAGGATTGGGTTTTAACAAATCGGAAGAAAACACAAGTGACTGACCCATTAACCTTTTATGAATGTCTCTCTGTGGTCTTCCCCACATGACTAGATGGGACTCAGATGAACTCTGGAGATGGCAGGGCCATAAGACAGAGGAAGCCTGGGTCCTTGACTGAGTACGTGGAAGAAAGCTATCAGGCTAAACTCAAACTCCACTCAGGACTGTTATGTGGGTGAGAAATAAAATTCTGCTGTGCTGAGCCATTAGGTGGTGCTTCCAAGTGCCATTGTACTCACACATGCGGAATGAGTACCTTGGGGGCACTAGCCTACAGGTTGAGCCTTGGGAAGTAAGGAAAGAGATAAAGAATATCTGAAATCCTCTTATGCCTTGGCAAAACGTGGGGTACAACTGTTACCTGCAATGACTTGGAAAGTAGCATAAGGGAAGAGGTTGAAAAAGCCAAATGTTAGTTGCTGATGCACTCAGCAGGGCAGTATAAGAGATAAGCCCAGGCAAGACTGAGCTGGTTTTCAAGCAAGGATTACAAGAAATAGGATTCACTGGTTCAAAAAGCCAACTGTCTTTAGATCCCAAACTATAGACAATAAACAAGAACAAAAACTTTGAGGACCAAGCCCAGTAAACCTTCTCAGTTAAACAAACTCAGCCCTGAGGCAAGGATCAGATTAAGGATGCTGCCTTCCCACCCAAATTTAGGCAAATGGCTTAAGGGTCAACGTTAATTAGAGGGAGAGGAACAGGGGGAAGAAATTGCGGCATCAGCAGGCCACGTACAGGCAAGAACTTTTACTGGCCCATAGAACTGTCTGGAAGTGAAAAGAACAGACACAGGTGAAGTCCTAAGGTTTCAAGAAATTGCATTCAAAGAAACTAAACCTGGCTAAAAAAGCCCTTGACTATTTGTCTTCCACCATAAGCAAGAACTTGACTGTGAAAACTCTGCAGCCCCCACTTAGGGTTGCCAGATTTAGCAAATAAAAATACAGACTGCTTAATTAAATTTGAATTCCACATAAATAGAAAAGAATTTTCTTGGTATAAATATGTTCCAAATACCACATGGGACACACTTGACCTAAAAGACATTACTTTTACTACTAGGTCAAGAACACCTCTCCAGGGGATTCTGCTCTGTTTCCATTCCAAAGAGAGGTTTTTTGTTTTGTTTTGTTTTGTTTTGGGGGGGGAAGGGGGCAATTATCCTGTCCCTGCTCTGCCCAGAGGATGTGGTAGGGGCAATGGTAATTAACTCATTCTTTTTAGGTTCTAGGAATCTATACCACAAGTGAGCACATGTAGATACCTGCCTCTCTCTGCCAGGCAGAAAATACTAGTAAGAGCAGTTGTAGAGAGCAAGATGGGAGTCCCTCATGTTGTGCGGGGACCCGCGTCAAGCAATGACAGGAGGAGCTAAGTGGACTACAGCTACCCGATATTACCGACACCAGCACCAGCTGATGATACCCCAGAACTGACAGCAAGCAGAAGCAGAGGAGGTCTACAGGGGCCCAAAACTAATTAAATCCCTTCAAAATGGGAGGAATTTTGCTGCAAACTGTCAAGACGCCTCAGACAAGGGCCTGTCCCTCCGTCTGACCACTTTAAAAGGGCAGCTGCCGCCAGAGGCTCTCTGCCCAACTGATCTCCACACAGAACTGAGAGCCTTCATTGAACATCAGAAGCAGCAAGTGCCAAGAGCTGACCTGGACTGGACGAGCTCTTATCTCCACTGCGCCTCCACAGACTTACTTGGCATTTGGTTCGTTAACTTCCGGCCCTCTGTGTTATCTTGTTTGTTGTGTGGCCTGTCTTGTGTTCTGCTTTGTGTACTGTGTAAGAGGCCAAGTTAATCACGGGGTGAAATGTCATTGAGTTTGGAATCCCGAACCTGCTTTATAATTACGTTAGCCTTGCTTCATGACTGAATAAAGCTGACATCGTGGAGAGACACAACTCGTGTGTCTTCAGTGTACACGTTCATAGCGTGCTCACAATGGCTGTGTTTTCATAACTTTTTTTTAAATGTGAAAACCACGTTTTACGAGCTTCTTGGGTACTGGAACTAACATAAAAGGAGAATCCCTCACTAAATTTCTGTATTTACTAGTATGCTAAACTCAAGTACACTTATCTATCACTGAAAAAGTAATCTAACTCTTCCCTGTTAACACTCTCTCAGGGCGGTGGCTCTCAATCGTGCATAAAGAATCACCTCTTTACCAGCTCCTAAGACAGCAAGCCCAGAGTCTCATTTAGGAGGTCAGGGTGTGGCCCATGAGTTTGCATTTCAAACACAGTGGAGGGTGATGCCATGCTCCGGCTTTAAGGAGCATACTCTGAGAATCACCTCTCCGAGAAACAAGCGTGCTATGACTGCTGTTAGGAAGCAGTTAATTCCTTCTGGTTTCCTTCCACTTGCAAAAGGTACGCTTAGTTCAAGGGCAGCAAGTTTACTGAAAGAGTCCGTGTTCATCAAAATAACTGATATATTTTATTTAGATTTCTTACTCAGTGGTCGTATTTCTGAACTAAAAAGTTCCTTCCCTTCCTGGAATCCACTTCATCTGTAATGATTCTCCATTAATTCAATGATAGTTTTCTGGAGATTCGGTGAACAGAAATGAACATGGCAGCATTTTCCAAGGCAAGTAGCTTCTACGATTGCCCTTAATGATCCTCGTGCTTCCTGGTGTTCACACCCTTGTGAAATCCCCTCCTTCTGAGTGTGGGTGAGACTTATGCCTTGCTTCTAACCAAAAGAATACTGCAAAGGCAATGGGATGTCACTCTCATGATTAGGTTCCATAAGAAAGTTGACTTCCATCTTGCTAGCCAACTCTCTCGCTAGGTTTGATGAAGCAAGCTGCCAAGTAGTGAAGACCCAACGGCAAAAACGGAGGCTTTCAGTCCAACAACCCTCAAGAAAATGAATCCTGCCAACAACAATGTGAGTGAGACTGGAAGCAGATTCTTCCGCAGCTGAGCCTCATCAAAGACCCTGAAGCAGAAGACCCAGCTATGCTGTGTCTGGACACCTGACCTATAGAAATGGTGAGGTAATAAATGTATGTGCTTTTAAGCTTTTAAGTTTTGGGGTAATCTGTTATGTAGCAGTATGTATGCATTCTTAAGACAAAAAGTACTATGCTTATTTAAGTTTGGGAAATACTGCATACTACATACTTTTTTGGAGATAGTACTACCAATTAGCTTTAACCTAGGCCTATTTTACTGAGCTGTTAGAATTATACATGATGTATATAAAATGGATGGCACAGCGCTTGACATACCGCAAGCATTCAGCAAAGGTTAACTCTCCAACCCCTCCCATTTCCACTTGTTTACTGTTAGAGTAAGTTTACCTTATGACAGAATACTTGTCTATATCTAGCGTTATCTCTCTGAAGCTATTTTGCCTAACTGCTCACATTCAAGGCACCCACAATTTTTCTGTATAGTGGGCACTTTCTAAATTAGATTTTAAAGCACACCATAGCAGGGACAGAGCATGGTCTGCCAGATCCTAGAGATTTATAGAACAGGCAGTCTACCCATGTTAGCTCAGCTACTCCAGAGCTCTCCAAAAGAACTAGTGCCATACTGCTAACTTGAAGATATCACTGTCCATCAATTCCATCGTCAACTACTTTGAGCCCCAGGCCCTAATACACAGAAATGAACCCAACAGGCTTTGAAGGCAATTAGGCTGGTATTGGAAAACCTTACCGTATCTCTTCCAAGCTGAAACTGGGCTTCCTAGGCTAGAAAGTGGGAATAACACTGCTGGCCTCACTGTTACTGGATTAAATGTAATAAAATCTGTAAATCTTTGGCTCACAGCAATTATTCAACATGTCTTAGTTTCCCTTCCCCCATTTCTCTGTTCTCTTCCTGGATATTTTCCCTCGACTTTTATCTCTTTTTTGTTCTTAGACTTATCTTTTGACTTTCCTGTGGTATGAAAGCAAAAAGCATTCACAAGTAACTATACTTCAAAATTTGAATTTTGATCTTTTCCTGGTCTTAGTTATATGCAGTACAACACTCTCCCGTGATGCTGGGCAGTGGCAGCAGCCACAGCTCCCAGTCAGCCATATGATCAAGAGGGTCAACAACCAATACACTTAACAACCATTCTGTTTTTCACTTTCAGTACTTTATTCAATAAACTACATGGATTATGCAACACTTTATTACAAACTAGGCTTTGTGGTAGATGATTTTGGGCAACTACAGGCTAACGTAAGTGTTCTGAGATATATAAGGTAGGCTAGGCTAAGCTACAATGTTTGGTAGGTGCATTAAATGTATTTTCAACTTAGAGTGGGTTTGTCAGGATGTAACCCCACTGTATGTTAAGGAAGATCTATACTTTATCTCTGTTATCTCTCCTACTCCCCTCCCCCATACTCCTCTAACAATCTGCACATATACTCATCACCTGTAGCTAACATGGCACTATGGGGAACAGTATGAGTAATGTCCTGGGCTCTGCTATCAAATAGCTCACAAGATGAAAAGGGTTATAGAAATGAAGAGTCAGTAAGATCAGTGTCAGCTGAGAGTACCAAAGGTTAGACGATCCAACCAAATGACCAAAGGAAGAAAGAAGGCCCAGGTGGTCAGAGAGTTTCACTGAGGAGTTAGGACTGAGGCAGTTCTTGAAACAGGCGTTGCAGGAAAAAAGAAAAGGGCGACGTTCCAGTTAGGGGGCACATTATGGGAAAAGAAATAGAAGCAGGATTACAGAGGGCACACTTTGAAGACTCAAGTGGACCAATATGGCCAGAGGAGTCATCAGAGAGGAGACCAGAAAGTTTCAATCACACTGAGGAGGGTCTTAACCTAGCCTGAACTTGTGCTTTGCTCTATAGGCCATAGAAAGCTTTAAATGTCTCTAAGCATGAATATAACAAATGAAAGCATTATGTGAGACAATTACTTTGGCACTCAGTTGTGCATGGGCTGAAATGGAGGTGGACATAAAGGGAAATGCCTGAGCTAGAGTCATGGCAATAGGAAAGAAAATGACACATTTAAATCAGCATGAAGGAAGAATTAACTAATTAGTTACTGATCAGTGTGACTGAAAGAGAGAAGTCAAAGAAAATTCTGCAATTTATGGTCTAAATAGTAGAAAATCATGAACAGAAATAGGGAATTGAGAATGACCTTGTGTTGAAATGAAGGACACCAGCAGTTTAGCTTTAGAGGCATGAGTTCAAGATAACATCCAAAGGGAAAATATTTTCAGTTAGAATACTGGATATGAAAGAGTGAAGATCAGAAAAGGAAAGAACCTGCAGACACCGATTTATCCACAATCATAATGGCACCAATCACCACATGCCAGAGCTTTACACATACCGAATTTAGTGCATTTTGTTGTAATCCTGGGAGGTGGGCATAGTTGTCATTTTACAGAAGCCTCCGAAGCTTAGGAAGTTTCTCTAACTTGCCCAAGGTCATGAAACTAATCACTGGCAGCAAACATTTGAGCCCAGATCTGTGAAGAGCCCAAGCTTTGGTGCTGTACTGATTACTGGAATGGACTCCTGGCTTACCACATAGGATAGCGACTAAATGATGGGTCTGAGGGGAAAAAAATGTAGATCAAAATTTAAAAGCCCATGTTTACAGGAAGAAAGGAAGAAAATTTGTAAAGGAGTCAGCAGTGGTTGAAGACAGAAAGCCAGGATAAAGCAGAACTACAAAAACCAACAAATGCTAACAACTGAACACTTAATATGCGCCTATTGCTAATCTAAAGGCTTTTCACATAACCTCTCAATGAATCCTAAATAGCTGTATAAAGTGGGTCCTATTACCAACTCCATTTTATAGATAAGGACACTTGTCACAGACAGGTTGGGTAGTGTGATACAATTAAATAGCTGGTCTGCGAGGGAGTCAAGATTTAAATCCAGTCCTACATTCTCAGTCTACATTTAAAACCACTATGCTCTAGGAGCATCAGACTGGCTTCCCAATACTTAGAAGACTTAAGTGTAATCTTCTTCTTTTATATTAAACAATGAAATATGCCAACATTCAGAAGATATGCATAACTCTACAGACTGATATTTTCCAAATGATAAGTGCCATGCCTGATGTTACAGAATCCTGCACTGTAACAAATCCGCTGAAAGGACGAAAGCAGACTAATGAATTTGCATATAATAAGAGTATGAGAAGTTCACTGATAATGGTCTCAGATGCCACAATGCAACTAACTTTCTTTTTTCAAGATTTTATTTATTTGTCAGAGAGAGAGAGAGAGAGAGCGTGCACACAAGCAGGGAGAATGGCAGGCAAAGGGAGAGAAGCAGGCTTCCCACTGAGCAAGGAGCCCAACACAGGACTAGATCCCAGGACCCTGGGATCATGACGTGAGGCAGATGCTTAACCAACTGAGTCACCCAGACATCTGGCATCTAACCTTTAAGAAACTACCACTTGTTGAGTTTTAACGTAGCATCAAAGGTGAATATCCACAAAAAATACTCCTCCTTTTTCTAACTACCTCTCTGTGAGGCTGTATTTTCTTCAACAGTAACATACCACAACAGATTAAATGCAGAGAAAGGTATGAGAATCTAGATGTCATCAAATAAGCCAGGTATGAAGGAAATTTGCAAACAGGTACAATAAAGATGCTTCTCACCATTTTTAGTAGTTATTGTTAAATAAGAATGTTACTTATGCTAACATGTACTAGGCTTACTATTAATTTTAAGGAGTATTTTTAGAATTTCTCAGTTTTAGTTTTTATAGCTCAGATCCATATCAAACATTAACATTGTCCAGCATTACTCTTATATATTAGCATACATAAGCATCTTACACTCTCATATATCCATGAACCCTGGCAACCCTATGAGGTAGTGGTAGTATTCCCACTTAAGAATGAGGAAATTAAATCTCCCAAGTTAATTCCCTGGCCCAGTGTATCCTAGATAGGACATGGCCAGACCAGTACTAGAAACCAGGTCTGTCTGACCCCAAAGCTTTTACTTCGGATTGCTATACTTTACTGAGCCCTCTTAGGTATCAAATCATGACAGGCTTCCTGTAAGTGTGAAGCTGCTGGAGACTAAGAACAATTGACATTTTAAAAGTGAGGAACAGAACTGCATGACTTACTTTATATATCTCTTCATATGTTTCCTCATCAATTTCTATAGTAGTCACAGTTTCTTCCACATCTCCCAATATCATATTTAAATGCTGATCATAAGCCTGAAGTGGAAAGGTGAGGGACCAAGAAATTTAATAATCAAATTAAGAAACTGTGAACAGGTCTTCTGCACAATACTTACACCACAAATTTTATATGCAAGCAAAGAATAACTCTGCGAGTAATATACTGTTTCTTCACAAATTATTTCCAGTGATAATTTAATTAACCTAATAAAAGTACAAAGCTGTTTATATGCGTTTACGCAAAATAACTTGAAATTATTTTTTTTAAAGTATCCACCTTACTGGTCATCCAAGGCAATCACATCATTTGTAATACTTAATTATGAAAAAAGGGAAATTCATCACTTTTCAGTAGACTTCTTTCAATTCTCTCTGTAACAGCATGACAGGAAAGAGACAATAAAGGAAATAAAATTCTTTAACTGCTAAGACGATGGCACTGCAGTCTCCCAAAGGCACAGGATACTGCCCTTCAACCCTCCCTGTCCTAAACACCACCATGTAAAGTAAGTAGAGCAACACCCTGCCCACTGAAAATCTAGCCAAAATAAATTGTGTTTGGCACTTGTGGGCTCAATCAATAAATGCTGCAATTCTGATATTCAGCGTTGTCCTCAATCCAAACTCCAAAGCTCATGTATCTCATGTATTTTACTCAAAGGTTAAACTCCAGGAGCCTTACTCAAAACCCACTGAGGCTTACCTGTAACAGTGTTAAATGGCTGACCAGACTCTATGAAAATAAAAGTAGCCAATCAGCCACATGGCGAACTGGTAGCAAAGCACACTAACAAGAGCAAAAATCTGTATGAGGGCCAGAAAACAAACACACAAAGTCTGAGGGCCATTCAGTATAGAGGTAATCAAGTCTAGCAGGGAACAGAAGCAGCCTCTGAGAGCTCAGACAACATAACAGACCGGGGGTGCCTGTCCACATGCCACTGGCCCACATGATTAAACGCTATTCTATTTTTCTTGGCAAAATTGCCACTATTCCATTTCCGGGGGTCCCTCTTCTCGTAAAGCTAGCTGTGTATTAAGGCTACTGTCTCCCTAGGTCCCTGCTTCCTCTCCACGTACAGGAGGTCCTTCACTTTAGGTTTTACGGAAAGTAGAATCAAAGTACTTCAAAAGAGTAGGGCTGCAGTCAAAAGGCCTAGTTCTTATTCTGGCCCTTCCTTTACTGGCTGTTAAACTTTAATTAAGCAGGTAACTTCACCTTTCTGAGCCTGAGCTTCTTCAAATGCAAAACAGGATTAATAAATATCTACCCTCACAGAATTGTTCTAAAGGTTAAATGAGGTATTACATATAAAACTTATTTATTTTTTAAAATTATTTCATTCAAGGGGTGCCTGTGTGACTCAGTGGGTTAAAGTCTCTGCCCTTGGCTCAGGTCATGATCTCAGGGTCCTGGGATTGAGCCCCGCATCAGGTTCCCTGCTCAGCAGGGAGCCTGCTTCCCCCTCTCTCTGCCTGCCTCTCTGTCTACTTGTGATCTGTCAAATAAATAAATAAAATCTTAAAAAAAAATATTTCATTCATTTATTTGAGAGAAGAGCCGGAGGAGAGGCAGAAGGAGAGGGACAGACTCTGTGCTGAATGTGGAGCCTGAGGTGTGGCTCAATCTCATGACCCTGAGATCACGACCTGAGACAAAATCAAGAGTCAAACGCTTAACTGACTGAGCCACTCGGGTGCCCCCACACAAAACATTTATAATAAATGCACTTGGCATGTAATTAATGCTCAATAAATACTAGCTATTTTAAATCACTTTAAGGTAGAATGGCAGTAATAAAAATAATATACTCAGGAAAAGAACGAGTTGTCAAGAAAGAGCAAAACGTTCAGTATACTCTCTTTTGAATAAATAGTGCCACTTCAAAGGACCAAACCTGTAGAAATATTTGCGGATATACACAAAGAAATATGTATAAAGATACATACTACAGCATTATTTATAGTAGCAAGAAATAGAGAACAGTCTTAAAAACCCACTATTACCATATAGAATTCTATGCTGTCATTAAAAAGAATAAAGATTTATATATACTCATGATCAATAATCTCCAAGAAAGATTAAGTGAAAAAGAAAGGTGCTCAAAAACATGTACAGTAAGATCCATTTTTATTTAGAGGTGGTGTATACAGCGCATATATATGCATGTGATCACATATATATGTATATTTGTGTAAATATACAGAAAAGATCTGAAAGACCACAGACCTGATTTTTAAGTGGTTAGCAAAAGAAAAAATGGGATTATACCTTTCACTCTATGTACTTCTATGCTATTTAATTTTTGTCACAAGAAAACAAAGATTTATGTACATGTCAGTAACTGAAAGAACACTGATGTAAGAATGGAGAGTAAATGCTATTTACAAATAAACAGAAGGAAAGAAATGAAAATGTTCTTTAATAAACACATCATTTCTGTGAGGGGAAAACATGTTAAAAACATGAACAAAATGCAGTTCCATCTGGCTTGTACAAATATGGATGACCTACCTTTCTCTTATCTACACTCAAAATACTCCTCTACACTGGACAGTGTTTATATTTCAAAGGGGTTGGGTTAGTAAGGGATGACAAGGAAATAATCTGATTTCAAAGTAATTTAATAAATTTACTTACATGTAATCTGCCTCGAAGCTCTCTGTCATTTCTCATTTTCACATAAATTCGCTCATCCAGGCTGAGCCTGATGAGATCCAGGGGCTCTTCTACGGTGTTGGTGGTTTGTTGCTGATGAAAGAAACAGGCTTAGTAATACAGAACTAGAGTGCAGTGTTCAAATCATTGCTATACTGTGTGACTGTGGGCAAGTTACTTGACCCCTGTATGCCTCAGTCTCCGAGTATGTAAAACGTGAGTAGTAATAGTGCCAATCTAATACTGTTGTTGTGAGGCTTAAATGACATGTATGAAGGCTTAGAACAGAGCCTGGATCATAGTAAGTGCTGTATAAATGAAGGCTGAAACATACATACACAGGAAGCAGTTTTACGGCAAAATAATCATCACTGTATTTGTTCCCTCAAAATCCAGACGGCCTAACCCAATTTCAGTTATAGGAAGTTACTCTCTGGGACTTTAGCCTTACCTCAAATATCACTTAGTGATTTGAAAAACATCCACTTAATGATTACCACACACACTAGTCAGAATGCTAAGGAAACGTGAATGTTTGAGGGAAGATTATGGGTTCAGTTTGGGTCAGGTTGAGTTTAGGGTACCAACTGGCCACAAGATGAATATATAGAATACTGGTTGAAGGCACTAGCTTTGAAGTCAGGCAGTATGGGTTCAACTCCTGAATCTGATACTTACATGAATTCAAACCTGTATTATCAATTACTTAATTTATGAGACAGTACGTGCTGTCACTTACAGAGGGGCAGAGGGAAAGTCAGAATCTTAAGCAGGGTCCATGCCCAGTGCACAGCTCCATTTGCAGCTTGATCTCACCACCCTGAACCAAAATCAGGAGTCAAATGCTTAACCAACTGAGCCACCCAGACACCCTGTGATACTTATGAATTCAGATTAAAAATCATGCCATCTCTAATTATCAGCTTCCCTGTTAGTAAAATGAGGAAGCCAGGTCTTCCCTTCATATCTTGTGAGTGTAGAATGAGCTAATATATTGAATCAACATATTTAATGTATTTAAATTAGTACCTGGAGATCTGAGAGTACTTAGAAATGATTCTTGTTATTAACAATTAAAGAACTGTGAGAGATGCAAGGGATGGTTGAAGCCAGGAGTTGATAAGATTATTCAAGGAGAGCTTCTTCATTGAGTACATTAGGCTAGTGGAGGTATGTGACTGAATGCTACAGGCTCTACAGCTTAAAAAGCTAGATTGGGGTGTGGAGGTGGGTGGGCAACCAAACTGGTTCCCACTCCCAGTTAAACAGGTGTTTGTTAAGGAAGAGCTAACCAACTACTAGATGATAGAGAGGTCAGTCCCTGCCCTCAAGGAGTTCATTCTAGTGGGGAGAGGCATATTAACAAATATACAGTAATACTATAAGATACACACCACAGAGCCCTAGCGCTCCTTCAGGCTTAGTCTAGAATGCCCACTAGCCACATACTCTTCCGCTTGTAGCTTTAAATACTGCCATTTCAAAGGATTAACCAATTCATCTGTTCAGTAAATTATCTGCTCAGTGTTTCCAGCACTGTTCTAAACAGGATGGTCAGGACGGTGCCCAGAACTCCTGTTCTTAAAGAACTCATATTCCGGGTGCCTGGATTCAGTAGGCTAAGGATCTGCCTTCAGCTCAGGTCATGATCGCAGGTCCTGGGATCATGACCCACCACCAGCTCCCTGCTCAGTGGGGAGTCAGCTTCTCTCTCTCCCTCTGCCCCTACCCCTGCTGTGCTCTAACAAGTAAAACCTTTAAAATTTAAAACAAACAAACAAACAGAACAAAACGAACTCATATTCTGGAAGGGAAGATAAGACACTGAATAACGAAGAGTATATTTAATATTAACAACATGTTATGAAGAAAAATCAAGACGACTAAGAAAGAGTGCTGTTTTACGTAGGCAGCCACATGAGATCTGCTTGAGGCTGAGATTTCAGGAAAAAGCTTAAGTTGCGGCCTGACCCACACATATATCTGAGGAAAAGGATTTTGGGGAAAATAAGAGCAGATGAGAAAGCCTGCAGGTCCATCAACTTATTTTATATACCGATTCCTTGCTTGTTTTCCTCATACCACATCACAGTTCCTACCTATTGCACATGTTTCTATTATTTGCCCTTCCCCAGAATATAAGCTCCAAGCGGGGACAGGGATGTTCGTCAATGCCGGTGTCTCTGGTGCACAGAACGGTATCTAACCATATAAAGCCCATGTTTACTACGTATCTGTTGGATAAATGAAACTGCTGCGCTCAATAATCGTAACTAGTAAGCTTTATTATCACGCTTTCTATCAGAATCCGTAAGGCAGGCAGGGATAATCATTCTCATCCTGCAGACGAAGATGAGATTCCAGAGAAAGGAAGTAAACAGCATGAAGAATAACTGGTTTTCAGGCTGGCTTCGAAAAGGAAAACCTCTCAGGGCCTGAGACAAAATTCGGAGGGGGCGCGGTTACCAAGAGGCAGCTTAAAGCCGTGATAACCCAGAAACAGGAGGCATGACAGGCCACCTTCCGGTGAGGCTGGAGAAGGTACCCTGGTACGAAAAGCCCAGCGGTGCCAGGACCCGTAGCGAAGAAGTCCTCTCGGAGCGAGCGCCTCAGAACTCACTCACCTGGTCCACGTCGTCCGCCATGTTTCAAACCCTGCGCCCTTTCCCGCCTCTCGCGGGAGTAAGCTAGCCCCTCGTTATTGCCTCCGGAAATGCGAAAATGCAATGCGACGGAAGGAGAACCGACTGCTACGCGCCGTCTTGCTTCATAGTGTTTGTATTGGTCATTTGAGGCTGGGCGGAGCTTCATGGGCTTAATTAGGTCCGTAAGGAAGGGGCGTTGTGGTGTCTTTTCCCGTGTGGGGCGGAGTCCGCTCTCAGCCTTCCGTGGTGTGGTGCGTCACTCTCTAGGGGAGTCTTGCCCGGGCAATATGGTTCGGAAGCGCGCGGCCGGTAGGGAGCCGCAAGGACGCGAACCCTGCGGCCGGAAGGCCAAGGGCGAGAGCATGGCCGGGCGTGAGAAGAAGGAGGCGGGTGAGAGCGAGATCTAGCCGGCCTTAGGGGGATATGCTGGCGGAGGGCAGGAGGCAAGGTGCGGGGAGGCCGGGCTCTGGGAGGTGGGGGGCGTAGGCTGCCCCGTGTCCATCTTCCCAGAGGAGACGACGTTACGCTGCAGGGGGAGAGAGGCGGTTGTGTCTGTGCTCTAGTCCTTACCGACGTCGCTGCTCATTAGTCCTCGTGAGGAGTGATGCACTCTAGGCGTTCCCCCTGGAGCTCTACCTGCACATTGGCTCTCGCGCGTAGCTTTTTTTTCCTCCCTGTTACCCACAGGATACGGTCCAGCCTCCTGCAGATGCAAACAGCTGGATAGGGGAAAAGGCATTGCAGTTGTTTTGTGGTCCCAGAAGACGGATGGACCAGAGTGCTGTAGTTTGCGGACTCCCAGAATAATATCTTCAGTTAAATCTCACCCCAGAGTTCCAGATTCGGATCCAATCTGAATTCTCCACCTGGATATCAAATATATTTCTTATATTTGTCAAGGGCAAAGCAAAACTCCTGATTTTCCCCTTAAACCTATTTCCCCACCTTTTCCCATTCTGAATATATGGCAATTCAGAAATAAAATTAGCTCTTGAGCACACCTTTCCCTTACAGGTACACATCTAATCCATCTGTATCTCAAATCTCTTCACCTCTCTTTGTTTCCACAGTCAATCCCTGCCTAAAGCCACCATTACTTTTCAGTTGAACAATTACAGATGCCTCTTTACTGGACTCCCTATTTTTCTTTATCCCCCTGCAGTGGTTTTCCCACCCACAGCCCAGGTGATTAAAAAAAAAAAAAAATCGAATCATGCCATGTTCCACTGTCAGACCTGTGGCTTTCCATTGCTCTTGGCCTAAAATCCAAATTCCTTACCATGGCTTGCAAGACCTTACATGATTTGGCTGCTGCTGCTTCTCTTGTTGTCTCCTATGACTCTGTCAGATACCCTCTCTACTGGCTTCCTTTCTGTTCTTCAGACATGCCATGTTATTTCTCACCGTGAGCCTTTGGCTTTGATGTTCCTTTCTCCATGGCTCTAGGGTGGCAGATTTCTTCTGTTCCTTCAGAAATCACACCACTTTGATTGCCTTATCTAAGGTGATCTTCCCCAGGTACTCTTTATCACAGGCCCTAACAGCCTCTGTCACATAATGTAATGATCTTGTTAATTTACTTCTTTTTTGCTTATCTTCCCACAATTTAAGTTATTGAAACCTGTTTTATTTTTGCTGTGTCCTATTTTGTTCTCTCTTGCTGTGCATTTATTAAGTCCTCAGTAAATATCTTAAATAATTGCATAATGCATGCTGTAGAAGGGATTTCTGGGGTTCTTGAAATAATCTGTGTGGATTAGGTAACCAGCAAGGACTCCTATGACCCTAGATTCAGTAATCCTGTGATTCTTTACATAAGTTCATCATCCGTTAGTAAAAGGCAAATGGAAGTCATTTCTAAACTTAGAAGGTGATTTACCTCATGGTTAATGCTATGAGTTCTACTTTATTCATTTACTCATTCAGATAACATTTTTGGGATACCTGATATGTGTTGTGCACACGCTAGTTGACATGAGAGAGATTACTTGGAGGAGCTTAAAGTGCCGTAGTGTTGATGTTTACAAAAAATACTCAAGACAGTGTGATACATTAGAAGAAGGTAGCAGGCTTTGTGGCTTCTGAAGGAATAATCAAGTTTGGAGAGATTGGGAAATGCTCTCTGAAGGAGTTATGTTTGATCTGTGACTTTGAGAATGAGTAACATTTTAGCAAATGGCTATGAAAGGGGTTTTTATTTCCAGTCAAAAAGAATATATTCTGAATATATGGCAGTTCAAAAATTAGAAGTTGTAATCTGATGGAAATTCCACCGCCTGGGTGCCATTCCTTCCCGCTGAACACTTTATTTGGATGCCAGGTTGGTGCAGCTCCAACAATTAGTAGTTGTTCATATGTACTTGTGTAGATTATCTTGGACAAGTAGTTTAGCCGCCCTGAAACATATTACTGTCTTTCAGGGTGGTTGTGAGTTTTCAGTGAGATAGGCACTCCTGCCATGGTCCATATCAGGTAATCCGATGGGCTAGCTTCTATCAGTTCAGCTTAGGTGTAGGCAAGGATGCACCCAAGCTTCACTGCAATTCAACTGGAGGAGCTAACGGGTGAGTTCCCAAGGCAGCTTCCAGGAAGAGTTACTACCTCTGCTGTGCTTGGGTGGAGGAAAAATCTGGCTGTGGTTTGGGCTATAGGTGACACTGACTCAGTGACCTTCAGTGTGGTTTCTAAAGCACCTCAGTGCATGCCAAGGTGACCCCTGGCATCATTCAACATTTAGGGTCAAAGAAAACCGTCTTCCACAGTATTTCCTTGTTTCTATTAGGGCATCTCTAATTTCTTCATGTTTCTTCATTGTGTTAATGCTTTCATTGATGTGACTCATCAATTCCTTCAACAAGTATTTACTGAGCACCTGCTATTTCCAGAGACTGTTCCAGGCACTAAAATTCTAGTAGTGAATGGGTCAGGCAAGGTCCCTGCTGTCACGATGCTTACAGTTTGTGGGGAGGTCTTGGTAGGGCAGACAATAAAAAGTTAAATAAGTTCACATGGTGATGAGAGTTATGAAGAGAGTTAAAGGTAATGGAACTGACATGGGGGTGGCAGGGTCGGGGGAAGTAAGTCAGAGTCAGTGGTCCAGGGACACCTGTTTTGAGGAGGTGAAACTTTGAAGCAATTAGTGTCCTGAAGGAGCTTTTCAAAGGAAGTTCTCAGGGAAGAGTTAGAGGCAGAGGAATCAATATGTTTAAAGACGTAGGAGGAAATGAAATGTGGTTGGCACACGACTGGACACAGAAGCAAGTAGTAGGAATTGAGGCGGGAAAGGTAAGCAGGACCCTTGTCTGGAAACGAAGTTAAGGAGTTTATATTTTATTCTAGTACTCGCAGTTTTAAGCAGGTATGTAAAAACCTCAATAGAAGGCTAAGCAGACCAAAGTGATAATTCCTGCCCTTCTGAAATTACCATATTGAGCTCAAGGAGACTGGTTAGGTAGCTCTAGATCTTAAGAGAGGCCTAGAAAATAGCCTTTGGATTCTCTGGGACCCCAAAAGTGTAAAGAATTAAAAAAAAAAAAGTAACCTGTATTTCTGCTATCCAGAAATAATGGCATATTTCCTTCTCATCTGTTTTTCTAAGTAGTGGAAACCATACTGTAAAGACAATTTTGCATGTTTAACATTTTATCATGTCATTTTCCTCTGTCTTAAAAGATGACTGAGTTAATATTCTAACATATGTGCATAATGATTATATCATGGTTGGGCATGCAGATTTTAAAAATTTATGGGTATTAGAGTAGTCCCCCCTCTTACTTGCAGGGATATATATTCCAAGACCCCCCAGCCTAGTGGATTCTTGAAACATGGGTGGTACCAAACCTTGTATATGCTGTGTTTTTTTCCTATATGTTCATACCTATGATAAAGTTTAATTGACACATTAGGCACAGTAAGAGATTAATAGCCACTAATAATAAAATAGAACAGTTAAAACAATATACTGTAGTAGAAGTTATGTGAATATGTTCTCTTTCTCTCAAAGTATCTTAATTGTACTGTACTCAGCCTTCTAATTCTTAAGGTGATGTGAGATGATAAAATGCTTAGTGACTGAGTGAATGACTTAGGCATTGTGACATAGTCTTGGGCTACTCTTGACCTTCAGGAGAGAGTCAGAAGGGGGATCATCAGCTTCTACCCTGGTTGGTCCCTTCCCCCCACCAATTGAAACCACAGATGGGGGGAATGATTGAAAATAATCGTGTGGAAATTTTTTTGATTCAGAGTTTTTTGTATCCATTCTTGCCCCCCTTTTGACTCCTTTACCTCTTTCTTCAAAGCACAAAAATAGATACAGTTGTACTTTTTAACCAACTGTGTAAGTTTGGTATGGAAGAAATGGTGCTTTTGAGTTATCCTCCCACCTGTGTTTTTAGATTAGTAAAAATGAAGCATTTCACACCTTTGTTGCACATGTGTTCATAGATGGCTAAAAAGCGTGAAAAGATCCAGAAATCCCGATGTCAGGAACATCCTACTCAAACTGTCAAGTCATAAACCTTTAAGCAGCTTCTGGCCTTGGAATAAGAAGTGTCTCAGATTGGAAAGAATTTTGAAATTGTTTGTGTTCTGGTTAAAATGTTTAAAGCATGAGAATGCCTGAATTCCTTTTATAAAACATCGTAAAGAAACTGAACCGGATTAGTGATTTTATCTAGTGTTAGAACAAATGCCCTACTAATAGGAGAAATCTGTTAAAATTATGATTTTATTTAGATCGAAAGGGAGAGCTTTTCTCCCATGCAAGAGTATATTCTTGGGGAATATAAATATCTATCAGTAGAGTCAGTAGGACAAAACCTAAATGAAAGGAATAAACAATCTGATATTAGGTTAGTATTGCTGCTCCTTTTGGAACCTCAAAAACGACTAAAGTATTTTTGTTTTCCAAAATTAACTGAAGTGGAAAGACAAAGGAAGATGTTTTATTTCAGATTCAGGATTATTTTTATGAATATATTTGCAAAATAGAAGATATCTTCCCCTGCTGTGTTATTTATTCTTTATTGAAAATTGATTTATTAATATATTAAGAAACAGACCATACCTTTAGTTACCCTAATTTAACTAAAGCCAGTAGCCTATACATTTTTAAAATCTCCCTTTATCAAAAACAACAATTTTTTTAAGGAAATAAAGGTATTTTTTAATTACTACTGTCTTATTCCAACCCTAAGCTTGCTGAGATGGATGGTATATGAGTATACTTTTGGGTTAGATTAGAAAGGTTTTATGAAGTATATTTTGAGCAGGATTTGGTTTTGAAAGATAGTAGAAACATGGATTAGTAATAGTAAGGTTGTGATAAAACTTGGACATGTTTATGAGCTCAAAACATTTACTTAATAGTGCGTTACTCCTAAAGTAACTAGTCTTGACAAGTAATAAGTAAGCAAGGTATTACTAGCAGATTGATGTGTTTTTCCTTCCTGGCCATTAGCTGAAATTTGAGATTTGGAAGCCAGGTTTTATTAGGGTCATGTGGCATTGCATGTAACCTCATGAGGGAATGGAATAAACCCTGATAAAGGAAGCTGGTTTTTACTGGGAGTGCAGGGTGTATACTGGGCTGGAGGCAGGAGGAGGTTGGAGGCTGGTCGTGGAATAAGTGGAATGGTGTCCCAGCGATGGAGATGGGGTCTGGAGGGAGGTGACAGAAGAGGGCTTTCTATCACCTGCCTGTGAAGGCACACTGCCTCTGCCTTTCCTGTGTCACTTACCTTGTGTTCTTTGTGGTCATCTAGATGTCTTGGAAGACGAGAAACCATTAAAGACAAGCCTTCTCTCCAAAGTCTCACAAGGAAAGAGGAAGAGAGGCTGCAGGGATCCTGGGGGCCCTGCCCACAGTCCAGCCAAAAAGAAGGTGGCCAAGGTGACTGTTAAATCTGAAAACCCCACAGTTGTGAAGGATGAAGCCCTCAGCGATGGGGAGGAGTTCAGGTGAGATGGCTGAAAAGCTTCCAGCCAGGTCTTGATTCTGCCCCCCTGGAAGTGTGAGTCTCTTTTTGCTGTCACTGGTATCTGTGCACAAGATGGGATCTTTAAACTCCTCCAGCTGGAGCTCAGACCACTAGTAAGATTCTTCACAATTACAGTAGACCCTTGACCAACCAGGCTGGAACTGCATGGGTCCACTTCTACATGGAGGGGTTTTTTTTTTGTTTTTTTTTTGTTGTTGTTGTCAAATACCTTAATAAGTATTATAAACGTAGTTTTTCCTGCGACTTTTAAAAAATGTGTCCTTCTCTAGCTTACTTTACTGGAAGGATACAGTATATAAAATGTATAACATACAAAATATATGTTCAATCAACTGTATGTTATTGGTAAGGCTTCCAGTCAACAGTAGCCAAGTAGTAGTAGTTTTGGGGGTATCGAAAGTTCTGTGCAGATGTTTGATTGTGCAAGTGGTCAGTGCCCTAACCCTGTGTTATTCAAGGGTCAGCTTTGTATTTTTTGCCTCCCAGACTTTTGGATGACAGCGATGGCCAACAGAAAGGCATTTATCTGTGGTTACACAGCTGGACAGTGGCAAAAACCGGATGAGACTTAGGCCTCTGACTCTTGGTCCAGTGCTGTTTATACTGGACAGTGATACTACATACGTAAGATACTGGCCTGCCGTTCCAGCTTTCACTTGGACTGCTCTCCACACGTTCACTCTGCTCCCACCCAGCTGGACTTCTTGTCGCTCTCTTGCCCCATGCCAGACTTTTCTGCCTCTGAAGCATGCTCCTTCTTCCTGCTATAGGAGTGCTTTCTTCCACCTGGAAGATGTGGATCAGAATCCGTCCACTCGACAGTCTTCACTGATTCTTCCCCTTTTTTCTCCTCTGATTTCTTGCATTTATTTGTGCCTAGGCCATGTACCTTGGCTTACTACCCTGCAGGCTTTCTGAAGCCTGGAGCCAGCCACACCTAGTTTGTTTTTGTAGGCCCTGTGGCATCTAGGGCAGGGCCTTTTGTTGGGCAGAATTTGCATTTGAGTAAACATGCATAGTAATGTGTGGTAAACAATGACTACAAGCCTAGTGAACACTTGATTTTTCACCTCCCAGGAAAGTTGTGGGGAGGAGTGGAAGAGGTAGAACAGAGAGGTAGTAGTTCCTTCAGAAATCAGTCTTCCGTCTTCGTGCTGGCTTTCCCTGCAGCCTGCAGTCCTGGCAGAGGAAGGCAGCCCAGGAGAGGGCCAACAGTAGACAGGCCATGGAAGCATGGGAATTTTGTACTCAGGTCATCTCTTCTTTTCCCTTAGACTTTTCCTGAGAGTGCATGCCTCTGAGCTTCCTGCTTCCCAGTTGTCTCTTCCCACTAGTTGAATTATCAGAGAAATCCATGTACATACACATAGACCAGGATGCTGTGCTGCCGGGTAAAGCTCTGGGCCCCCCTTCCCCTCTCCATTGATAGCCAACTGCTATCAGATCCATAGTGCATGGACATTTTCACTACATTTATTCTAAGGAGAAATTTTTGTTTCTCTGGTGCTGAAAGTGGTCGGCCGCAAGAAGAATGCATGTAATTTTAGAGCTGAAGACCGACTGGTTATTTTAAATGTCTGAGCTCAAATCTTAGATGATGTTCTCACTTAATACCACAGGTCAGACATTATGAAAGCAAAAAGTAAATGTGCTCTAAGCACATTTTCTTTTTTAAGATTTTATTTATTTGACAGACAGAGATCACAAGCAGGCAGAGAGGCAGGCAGAGAGAGAGGAGAAAGCAGGCTCCCCATTGAGCAGAGAGCCCAACTCGGGGTTCGATCCCAGGACCCTGAGACCATGACCCAAGCCGAAGGCAGAGGCTTTAACCCACTGAGCCACCCAGGCACCCCTCTAAGCACATTTAAAACATTTTCTTATAAACATATCATGTATTATTAGCCCCAGGGGTACAGGTCTGTGAATTGCCAGGTTTACACACTTCACAGCACTCACCATTGCACATACCCTCCCCAATGTCCATAACCCCACCACCCTCTCCCGACCCCCCTCCACACGGCCACCCTCAGTTGTTTTGTGACAGTAAAAGTCTCTTATGGTTTGTCTCCTTCCTGATCCCATCTTGTTTCATTTATTCTTTCCCTATCCCCCAAACCCCCCACATTGCATCTTTACTTCCTCATATCAGAGAGACCACATGATAGTTGTCTTTCTCCAATTGATGTATTTCGCTCAGTTCCATCCATGTCATTGCAAATGGCAAGATTTCATTTCTTTTGATGGCTGCATAGTATTCCATTGTATATATATACCACATCTTCTTTATCCATTCATCTGTGGATGGACATCTAGATTCTTTCTATAGTTTCGCTATTGTGGACCTTGCTGCTATAAACATTTGGGTGCACATGCCCCTTCGGATCACTATGTTTGTATCTTTAGGGTAAATACCTAGTAGTGCAATTGCTGGGTCATAAGGTAGCTCTATTTTCAACTTTTTGAGGAAGCTCCATGCTGTTTTCCAGAGTGGTTGCACCAGCTTGCATTCCCACCAACAGTGTAGGAGGATTCCCCTTTCTCCGCATCCTCGCCACCATCTGTCATTTCCTGACTTGTTAATTTTAGCCATTCTGACTGGTGTGAGGTGATATCGCACTGTGGTTTTGATTTGTATTTCCCTGATGCCGAGTGATGTGGAGCACTTTTTCATGTGTCTGTTGGCCATCTGGAGGTCTTCTTTGCAGAAATGTCTGTTCATGTCCTCTGCCCATTTTTGATTGGATTATTTGTTTTTTGGGTGTTGAGTTTGCTAAGCTCTTTATAGATTTTGAATACTAGCCCTTTATCTGATATGTCATTTGCAAATATCTTCTCCCATTCTGTCAGTTGTCTTTTGGTTTTGTTAACGGTTTCCTTTGCTATGCAAAAGCTTTTGATCTTGATGAAATCCCAATAGTTCATTTTTGCCCTTCCTTCCCTTGTCCTTAGCAATGTTTATAGGAAGAAGTTGCTGCGGCTGAGGTCGAAGAGGTTGCTGCCTGTGTTCTCCTCAAGGATTTTGACAGATTCCTTTCTCACATTGAGGTCCTTCATCCATTTTGAGTCTATTTTTGTGTGTGGTGTAAGGAACTGGTCCAATTTCATTTTTTTGCATGTGGCTGTCCAATTTTCCCAACACCATTTGTTGAAGAGGCTGTTTTTTTTCCCGTGGACATTCTTTCCTGCTTTGTCGAATATTAGTCGACCATAGAGTTGAGGGTCTATTTCTGGGCTCTCTATTCTGTTCCATTGATCTATGTGTCTGTTTTTGTGTCAGTACCATACTGTCTTGATGATGACAGCTTTGTAATAGAGCTTGAAGTCCGGAATTGTGATACCACTAGCTTTGGCTTTCTTTTTCAATATTCCTTTGGCTATTCAAGGTCTTTTCTGGTTCCATATAAATTTTAGGAGTATTGGTTCCATTTCTTTGAAAAAGATGGATGGTATTTTGATAGGGATTGCATTAAATGTGTAGATTGCTTTAGGTAGCATAGACATTTTCACCATATTTGTTCTTCCAATCCATGAGCATGGAACATTTTTCCATTTCTTTGTGTCTTCCTCAGTTTCTTTCATGAGTACTTTATAGTTTTCTGAGTACAAATTCCTTGCCTCTTTGGTTAGGTTTATTCCTAGGTATCTTACGGTTTTGCATTCAATTTTAAATGGGATTGACTCCTTAATTTCTCTTTCTTCTGTCTTGTTGTTGGTGTAGAGAAATGCAACTGATTTCTGTGCATTGATTTTATATCCTGACACTTTACTGAATTCCTGTACAAGTTCTAGCAGATTTGGAGTGGAGTCTTTTGGGTTTTCCACATATAGTATCATATCATCTGCAAAGAGTTTGACTTCTTCTTTGCCAATTTGGATGCCTTTGATTTCTTTTTGTTGTCTGATTGCTGAGGCTAGGATTTCTAGTACTATGTTGAATAGCAGTGGTGATAATGGACATCCCTGCCGTATTCCTGACCTTAGCTGAAAAGCTGTCAGTTTTTCTCCATTGAGAATGATATTTGCAGTTGGTTTTTCATAGGTGGCTTTGATAATATTGAGGTATGTACCCTCTATCCCTGCACTTTGAAGAGTTTTGATCAGGAAGGGATGCTGTACTTTATCAAATGCTTTTTCAGTATCTATTGAGAGTATCATATGGTTCTTGTTCTTTCTTTTATTAATGTATTGTATCACATTGATTGATTTGCGGATGTTGAATCAACCTTGCAGCCCTGGAATAAATCCCACTTGGTTGTGGTGAATAATCCTTTGAATGTACTATTGGATCCTTTTGGCTAGTATTTTGGTGAGAATTTTTGCATCTGGATATTGGTCTGTAATTCTCTTTTTTGATGGAATCTTTATCTGGTTTTGGGATCAAGATAATGCTGGCCTCATAAAATGAGTTTGGGAGTTTTCCTTCCATTTCTATTTTTTGGAACGGTTTCAGGAGAATAGGAATTAATTCCTCTTTAAATGTTTGGTAGAATTCCCCTGGGAAGCCATCTGGCCCTGGGCTTTTGTTTGTTTGCAGATTTTTGATGATTGTTTCAATCTCCTTGCTTAGGTTTTCTATTTCTTCCTGGTTCAGTTGTGGTAGTTTATATGTCTCTAGGAATGCATCCATTTCTTCCAGGTTGTCAAAGTGTATAGTTGCTCATAATATGTTCCTGTAGTTGTTTTTATTTCTTTGGTGTTGGTTGTGATCTCTCCTCTTTCACTCATGATTTTATTAATTTGGGTCCCTTCTCTTTTTTCTTTTTGATAAGTCTGGCCAGGGGTTTATCAATCTTATTAATTCTTTCAAAGAACCAGCTCCTAGTTCTGTTGATTTGTTCTGTTGTTTTTTGGTTTCTATTTCATTGATTTCTGCTCTGATCTTTATTATTTTTCTTCTCCTTCTGGTTTAGGCTTTCTTTGTTGGTCTTTCTCCAGCTCCTTTAGGTGTAGGGCTAGGTTGTGTATTTGAGACCTTTCTTGTTTCTTGAGAAAGGCTTGTATCACTATATATTTTCCTCTCAGGACTGCCTTTGCTGTGTCCCACAGATTTTGAACCGTTGTGTTTTCATTATCATTTGTTTCCATGAATTTTTCAATTCTTCTTTAATTTCCTGGTTGACTCACTCATCATTTAGTAGGATGCTCTTTACCTCCATGTAGTTGAGTTCTTTCCAGATTTCCTCTTGTGATTGAGTTCTAGCTTCAGATCATTGTGTTCTGAAAATATGCAGGGAGTGATCCCAATCTTTTGATACCAGTTGAGACCTGATTTATGACCCAGGATGTGATCTATTCTGGAGAATGTTCCATGTGCACTAGAGAAGAATGTGTATTCTGTTGCTTTGGGATGGAATGTTCTGAATATATATCTGATGTCCATCTGGTCCAGTGTGTCATTTAAGGCCTTTATTTCCTTGTTGACCTTTTGCTGGGATGATCTGTCCATTTCAGTGAGGGCAGTGTTAAAGTCCCCTACTATTATTGTATTGTTGTTTATGTGTTTCTTTGATTTTGTTTTTAATTGGTTTATATAGTTGGCTGCTTCCATTTTAGGGGCATAGATATTTGAAATTGTTAGATCTCCTTGTTGGACAGACCCTTTGAGTATGATATAGTGTCCTTCCTCATCTCTTATTATAGTCTTTGGTTTAAAATCTAATTTATCTGATATAAGGATAGCCACCCCAGCTTTCTTTTGATGTCCATTAGCATGGTAAATCCACCCACTCACTTTAAATCTGGAGGTGTCTTTGAGTCTAAAATGAGTTTCTTGTAGGCATATTGATGGGTTTTGTTTTTTTATCCATTCTGATACCCTGTGTCTTTTGCTTGGGGCATTTAGCCCATTTACATTCAGAGTAACTATTGAGAGATGAATTTAGTGCCATTGTATTGCCTGTAAGGTGACTGTTACTGTATATTTTCTCTGTTCCTTTCTGATCTACTATTTTTAGGGTCTCTCTTTGCTTAGAGGACCCCTCTCAATATTTCCTGTAGAGCTGGTTTGGTGTTTGCAAATTCTTTCAGTTTTTCTTTGTCCTGGAAGTATTTTATCTCCCCTTCTATTTTCAATGATAGCCTAGCTGGATATAGTATTCTTGGCTGCATGTTTTTCTCGTTTAGTGCTCTGAATATATCATGCCAGTTCTTTCTGGCCTGCCAGGTCTCTGTGGATAAGTCCGCTGCCAATCTAATATTTTTACCGTTGTATGTTACAGCCTTGTCCCAGGCTGCTTTCAGGATATTCTGTTTGTTGCTAAGCCTTGTAAATTTTAGTATTAGATGACGGGGTGTGGACCTATTCTTATTGATTTTGAGGGGGGTTCTCTGTACCTCCTGGATTTTGATGCTTGTTCTCTTTGCCATATTAGGGAAATTCTCTACAATAATTCTCTCCAATATACCTTCTGCTCCCCTCTTTCTTCTTCTTCTGGAATCCCAATTATTCTAATGTTGTTTTGTCTTATGGTAATCACTTTCCTCTCGAATTCTCCCCTCATGGTCCAGTGGTTGTATCTCATTTGCTCACCTTCTTTATTCTCTGTCATTTGGTCTTCTATATCACTAATTCTTTCTTCTGCCTCATTTATCCTAACAGTAAGAGCCTCAATTTTTGATTGCACCTCATTAATAGCTTTTTTGATTTCAACTTGGTTAGATCATAGTTCTTTTATTTCTCCAGAAAGGGCTTTTATTTCTCCAGACAGGGTTTCTCTAATATCTTCCATGCCTTTTTCGAGCCCGGCTAGAACCTTGAGAATCATCATTTTGAACTCTAGATCTGACATATTACCAATGTCCATATTGATTAGGTCCCTAGCCTTCGGTACTGCCTCTTGTTCTTTTTTTTGTGGTGAGTTTTTCTGCCTTGTCATTTTGTCCAGATAAGAATATATGAAGGAGCAAATAAAATACTAAAAGGGTGACAAAGACCCCAGGAAAATGTGCTTTAACCAAATCAGAAGAGACCCCAAATCATCAGGGGGAGTAAAGGGGTAAAAAGAATTTCAGAAAAAAAAAATTAAAAAAGAAAACAAATGTAAAAAAGAAAAAATATATTTATATTAGACTGGTGACTAGAACAGGGTCACCCACTTAATTTTGGGAGTATTTTGGTCTCTTAGAAGAAACTACCTTCCAAAATTTAAAAGAATGAAAAACATATATAAGGGTAAACACAATGAAGGGTTGGAATATGACTATAAAGATGAAATTTTTTTTTTAATTTCTAAAAAAGGAATTGATAAGTTGTTTGGGAGAATAAAGAAAAAGAAAGTGGAGAGAATTTGCTCAGGCTGAAGACTAGAACAAATCCCTGTGTAGATTAAGGGTGCATTTTGATCTACTAGAAGAAGTTGTACCCCAAATTTTTTTAGAAGAAAAACCCTGTGTGTATACAAAAAATAAAGTTAGATACAATGAAGGATAAAATATGACTATAATAATGAAAGCTCAAAACAGAATTTTTTTTAACGAAAGGTATTGTTAAGATAAACTAGTTAAAAAACGTTAAAAGTGGAAAGGGCAAAAGTTTAAAAAAATTTAGCAGAAAAAAAACATAAAATTAAAAAAATTAATTAACTTTGCAAGACTAAAGAATCATGGGGAGAAAGCCATGAATTCTATGCTTTGCTTTCTCCTCCTCTGGAATTCCGCTGTTCTCCTGGTCTTGGCTGGATTTCTTGTTGATCTTCTGGGGGAGGGGCCTGTTGTAGAGATTCTCAGGTGTCTTTGCCTGAGGCGGAATTGCACCGCTCTTACCAGGGGCCAGGCTAAGTAATCCACTCGGGTTCACTTTCAGGAGCGTTTGTTCCCTGAATCCTTTGCGCTTTCTGTAGAGTTCTGGAGGACAGGAATGAAAGTGGCCGCCTCCAAATCTCCAGCCCGGAGGAGCCGAGAGCTCGGGGCCCCACTCCTCAGTGCGCCCTGGGAGAAAAGCGCTCAATCACTCCTGTCTCCCTGGGCCCCCGGTGTGCTCCGAGCTGACCCAGCCTGTGACCCAGCATCTCTGTCTCTGGCACGCAGCCCCACCTGGAGCCTGAACCCCACAGATACCTGAGCTCTTCCAGGGGGGTCTCCCCAGATCTTGTGGGGTCCCTGCTCCCAAAACAGTGGCCTGTGCCACGGATCACGATTTAAGGGAACCCCGAGCTGAGAGCTCACTCCTCGGATCCGTCTCTGTAGTCGGCTTCCCTGCTTTAATACCTGTAAGCTCTGCAACACTCAGACAGCCCCGATCCTTCTGTGACCCTGCGGAACCTGAGGCCACGCTGTCCCCATGTAGGCTTCCCCCCAGCTTAGCCTCTGGAGCGATGTCCCTCCATGGAGCAGACTTTTTAAAAGTCCTGATTTTGTGCTCCATTGCTCCGCCACTTGCCGGGAGCTGGCCCCTCCCCCCGCGGTCTATCTTCCCATCACTTTGGATTCACTTCTCCGCAGGTCCTACCTTTCAGAAAGTGGTCGATTTTCTGTTTCTAGAATTGTTGCTCTTCTTCTCTTCGATCTCCTGTTGGATTTGTAGGTGTTCGGAATGTTTTGATAAGCTGTCTAGCTGATCTCCTGCTACCTGATGTTGTCTCAGCCTGCTACTTCTCCGCCATCTTGACTCCTCTCCCCGCAAGCACATTTTATATATGAAGTTACGGAAATGGATTACATTATTAGCAACCATTGCATCTTCAGTCAGTATTCAGCTTGCTGCTTATCTGTGTTGGTACCTACTTAACTAGCTAGTTATCTGTGTTTTTGTTGTTACTTGTGACATACCTATGTATGGACACATCCCCACATGCCTTGCGGTTAGAATTCTACCAGCTTCCATTTCCTTACGTTGTAGAGGTGGGGAGAAACAGTCAGATATCTGAGTTGGCTCATGGTATGATCAGCAAATGTGAATGCCCTCTTCTTCAATGTGGTGTCCACCTGTGCATGTATAATCCATATCCCAGCTTTTACTTCTGGAACTTACAATGTTATTGTGGTTTCTTCTTACTCCTGTACCACTTCAAGGCACAGCTCTGTTTTCCCTCACACAGCTCTACGCTTTAGGTCCATTGCATGCTTTCTTTTTGGCAGCACATCTCGTATTAGACTGATGATCAGAGCTCGTCTCGAGGAGCCCTTGAGACCTTTAGTGGAGGGAATGAGGCTCAGAGCTCACCCATTATCTTTAAATAATTGCAACAGGGTCTCAATAAATAGAAGGAGTCCTTAGGATTCCATTTAGCTTAAATGTAGCATGAGGATGTGTGAGCCTTCTTCACCTTCCTTCCTGTGATCTTTACACAGGGACTTCACAAAAGGCAGCAAGAAGGCACAGCCCCCACGGAGAGAAGCTGCTGTGGACAAACGCAGCTGTGAAGGAGACAATGAGGAAGAAAGCGAAGATGATTGGGAAGAAGTTGAAGGTAAAACATTGCTGTGTGATCCTGTTTTTCCATTTGAATCTGCTTGGAGTCACATCATTTAGTTGTAGTTCTTTTGTTTCCTTGTGAAACTAAGACCAAATAAGGTTACAGTAGGGACTTGCTTTTGATGCAAAGACAAATTCATGACCAGTTTACCAAAGAAGGTTGTATATTCTCTTCCTCTTGTGGCTGTCAGTGGAGGAGATTGTGAAACAGAGAGGCAGCATTGTCTCAGAAAGCGCATGGGCTTTGAGAGTAGTGAGATCTGGGTTCAGGGCCCAGCCTTGCTACTTGTATAGCTGTGTGAACAAGTAAATCCACTCAGAAAAAATCAGAGATTTCTCACCAATAACATTGAGTAAGCATTGACAGCTCAGTGTGAGCTGTTTACAGGCTAGACTGCAGGATTGTAGCAGAGGAAGAAAGGTCAGCAAATGTAACGGGCCTAAAGCATATGTGCTCACAGTAAGTGGCAGCTAATGTTATCATCCCTGATTCCTTCTGTCTGTGCTAACTTTATCTCAGCTTTTGATTTTGAAAATGATTTTTGAAAACCTACAAAATAATGGAAAATGTAGTACCTGGACTCTTCACTTAGATTCAGTAACTTTAACATTTGCTGGAAGCGAATGTATCTTTCTCTGTAAATATGCAGCGTGGAACCATTTGAAAGTAAGTTGTAGACATCCTGGTACTTGACTTGTAAATACTTCATCAGTTCCCCTAAGCCTAAGACGTTCTCCTGCGTGATGAAATAGTTTCACACTTAAGAAAATGAAAAGCCCCTAATTGTTGCAAAAATATCCTTCATAACCATTGTTTGTTTCTAATCCAGCATCTAATCAAAGTGTGAGTTATACCTCTTTAGTCTCCTTTAGTTTAGAACAGTGTGTCCCACCCTGCACCTTTTTTTTTTTTTTTCTTTTGTGGCACTGCTGTTTTTTGAAGAGTCCTGGCCTATTCTCTTGTGGGATGTCTTTGATTTCAGTTTTGTGTGATATGCATCTCAGGGTGGTGGAAAACTTGTTTCAGTATCCCCTGGTTTCTTATAAACTGTAAGTGAAGGCTTGATCAAATTTAGGTTAAACTTTTTTGGGGGGGGGCAAGTATACTTCATAGCTTTGTATTTCATACTGCATCCATTAAGAGGCTCCTAATGTCAGTTTGCCCCACTAGTGATGCTAAGTGTGATCGTACAAGGTGGTTCTGCCAGATTGTGACAATATAAAGGTATATTTTCCCTCTGTAATTAACCATATCAGGTGATACTGTGATTCTGTGTGAATATCTTATTCTCTAGTAACTTCTTATTTAACAGTTTTTCATATGCTTTGATCTTTACTGAATCAGATTATTATATTGAGCATCACGAAATGGGACTCTCTGATTCTGTCATCTCATATGCATTTCTCAGGTGACTGTGATCTGTAAAGAGGAGCTCTCTCTTTTAAATTATATTGAGTATCACTATGGACTTAGAGATATTTTTAAAACTCACATATGTTATCAGTTATCATCATTATACTTGTTGATCTTCAGATTGTCCCAGATTTGGCTAGTGAGAGCCCCTTTAAGCCTTGTGCCTTACTGTGTCCTTCTGACATGGCCTCATTCTCAAAAACGTTTTTCTTTTTTTAATTTATTTTTTATTTTTATTAACATAAAATGTATTATTTACCCCAGGGGTACTGGTCTGCGAAGCATCAGGCTTACACATTTCATAGCACACACCATAGCACATACCCTCCCCGATGTCCATAACCCAACCACCCTTTCCCTACCCCCCTCCACCCCACAGTAATGCTCAGTTTTTTTAGTGAGATTAAGAGTCTCTTATGGTTTTTCTCCCTCCTGATCCCATCTTGTTTCATTTTTTCCTTCCCTATCCCTCATAATCCCCTCCCTGCCTCTCAAATTCCTCATATCAGAGAAATCATATGATAATTGTCTTTCTCTGATTGACTTATTGCGCTTAACATAATATCCTCTAGTTCCATCCATGTTGTTGCAAATGGCAAGATTTCATTTCTTTTGATGGCAGCATCGTATTCCATTGGAAAAAAATATATATATACACACATATACACACACTACAACTTCTTTATCCATTCATCTGTTGATGAACATATAAGTTCATTCCATAGTTTGGCTATTGTGGATGTTGCTACTATAAATGTTCGGGTGCATGTGCCTCTTTGGATCACTATGTTTGTATCTTTGGGGTAAATACCCAGTAGTGTGATTGCTGGGTCATAGGGTAGCTCTGTTTTCAACTTTTTGAGGAACCTCCATGCTGTTTTCCAGAGTGACTGCACCAGCTTGCATTCCCACCAACAGTGTAGGAGGGTTCTACTTTCTCCACATCCTCTGCTGTGAAGTGGTATCTCATTGTGGTTTTGATTTGTATTTCCCTGATGCCAAGTGATTTTGAGCACCTTTTCATGTGTCTCTTGGCTTTCTGGATGTCTTCTTTGCAGAAATAGCTGTTTGTGTCTTCTGCCCATTTCTTTTTTTTTTTTTTTTAAGATTTTATTCACCTGACAGAGATCACAAGTAGGCAGAGAGGCAGGCAGAGAGAGAGGAGGAAGCAGGCTCCCTGCTGAATAGAGAGCCTGATGTGGGGCTCGATCCCAGGACCCTGGGATCGTGACCTGAGCTGAAGGCAGAGGCTTTAACCCACTGAGCCACCCAGGCACCCCTTCTGCCCATTTCTTGACTGGGTTATTTGTTCTTTGGGTGTAGAGTTGGTAAGTTCTTTATAGATTTTGGATACTAGTCCTTTATCTGATATGTCATTTTTGAATATCTTCTCCCATTCTGTCAGTTGTCTTTTGGTTTTTTCTTTCCTTTGCTGTGCAAAAGCTTTTGATCTTGATGAAGTCCCAATAGTTCATTTTTGCCCTTCCTTCCCTTGTCCTTAGCAATGTTTCTAGGAAGAAGTTGCTGCGGCTGAGGTCGAAGAGGTTGCTGCCTGTGTTCTCCTCAAGGGTTTTGCTGGATTCCTGTCTCACATGGAGGTCCTTCATCCATTTTGAGTCTGTTTTGTGTGTGTGGTATAAGGAAATGGTCCAGTTTTCATTTTTCTGCATGTGGCTCTCCAGTTTTCTCAACACCATTAGTTGAGGGGACTTTTTTCCATTGGACGTTCTTTACTGCTTTGTTGAAGATTAGTTAACCATGGAGTTGAGAGTCTATTTCTCCATCTATGTGTCTGTTTTTGTGCCAGTACCATACTGTCTTGATGATGACAGCTTTGTAATAGAGCTTGAAGTCCGGAATTGTGACATCGCCAACCTTGGCTTTCTTTTTCAACATTCCTCTGGCTATTATGGACTAGCCATATTTCATATATATATAAATGGGTTCATTGCATATTCCATATATATGTATATATGTACGGCGTATATATATATATATATGAGTGAATATATAAATATATATATATGGTATATACATATATATGTATATATGGAATATGCATGGAACCCATTTCTGGTTCCATATAAATTTTAGGATTATTTGTTCCACTTCTTTGAAAACATTTGATGGTATTTTGATAGGGATTGCATTAGATGTGGTGATTGCTTTAGGTAGCATAGACATTTTCATAATATTTGTTCTTCCAGTCCATGAGGTTGGAATGTTTTTCCATTTCTTTGTGTCTTCCTCAATTTCTTTCATGAGTACTTTATAGTTTTCTGAGTACGGATTCTTTGCCTCTTTGGTTAGGTTTATTCCTAACTGTCATATGGTTTTGGGTACAGTTATAAATGGGATCGAATCCTTAATTTGTCCTGTCTGCTGTTGGTGTATAGAAATGCAACTGATTTTTGTGCATTGATTTTATGTCCTGACACTACTGAATTCCTGTATGAGTTCTAGCAATTTGGAGTGGAGTCTTTTGGGTTTTCCACAAAAAGTATCATATCATCTGTAAAGAGTGAATAACTTCTTCATTGCCATTTCAGATGCATTTTATTTTTTTTTGTTATCTGATAGCTGTTTGTTGTTTGTTGTTTGATTGTTGTTTGCTGTCTGTTGTCTGATTACTAGGACTTCTAGTACTATTTGAATAGCAGTAGTGATAGTGGACAGCCCTAAGGTCGTGTTCCTGACCTTAGAGGAAAAGCTCTCAGTTTTTTCCCCATTGAGGATGATATTCACTGTGGGTTTTTCATAAATGGCTCTGATGATATCGAAGTATGTACCCTCTATCTGTACACTTTGAGGAGTTTTGATGAAGAAAGGATGCTGTACTTTGTCAGATGCTTTTTCACCATCTATTGAGAGTATCATATGGTTCTTGTTCTTTCTTTTAATAATGCATTGTATCATACTGATTGATTCGTGGGTGTTGAACCACCGTTGCAGCCCAGGAATAAATCCCACTTGGTCGTGGTGAATAATCCTTTGAATGTACTGTTGGATCCTATTGGCTAGTATTTTGGTGAGAATTTTTGCTACTGTGTTCATCAAGGATATTGGTCTGTGATTCTCCATTTTGATGGGGTCTTTGTCTGGTTTTGGGATCAAGGTAACGCTGGCCTCATAAAATGAGTTTGGAAGTTTTCCTTCTGTTTCTGATTTTTGGAACAGTTTCAGGAGAATAGACGTTAATTCTTCTTTAAATGTTTGGTGGAATTCCCCTGGGAAGTCATCTGGCCCTGGGCTCTTGATTGTTGGGAGATTATTAATGACTGCTTCAATCTCCTTACTGGTTATGGGTCTGTTCAGGTTTTCTACTTCTTCCTGGTTCAGTTGTGGTAGTTTATATGTCTCTAGGAATGCATCCATTTCTTCCAGGTTGTCAAATTTGCTGGTGTATAGTTGCTCATAATATGTTCCTGTAATTGTTTTTATTTCTTTGGTGTTGGTTGTGATCTCTCCTCTTTCACTCATGATTTTATTAATTTGGGTCCCTTCTCTTTTTTCTTTTTGATAAGTCTGGCCAGGGGTTTATCAATCTTATTAATTCTTTCAGAGAACCAGCTCCTAGTTTGTTTGATTTGTTCTAGTATACTTTTGGTTTCTATTTCATTGATTTCTGCTCTGATTATTATTTCTCTTCTCCCACTGGGTTTAGGCTTTCTTTGCTGTTCTTTCTCCAGCTCCTTTAGGTGTAGGGTTAGGTTGTGTAGTTGAGATTTTCTTGTTTCTTGAGAAAGGCTTATACTGCTGTATACTTTCAGGACCGCCTTTGCTGTGTCTCAAAGATTTTGAACAGTTGTGTTTTCATTTTCATTTGTTTCCATGACTTTTTAAAATTCTTCTTTAATTTCCTGGTTGACTCACTCATCGTTTCGTAGGATGCTCTTTAGCCTCCATGTAGTTGAGTTCTTTCCAACTTCCCTCTTGTGGTTGAGTTCTAGTTTCAGAGCACTGTGGTCTGAAAATATGCAGGGAGTGATCCCTGTCTTTCGGTACCGGTTGAGACCTGATTTGTGACCCAGGATGTGATCTCTCCTGGAGAATGTTCCATATGCACTAGAGAAGAATGTGTATTCTCTTGCTTTGGGATGGAATGTTCTGAATATATCTGTGTGGTTCATCAGGTCCAGTGTGTCATTTAAAGGCTTTATTTCTTTGTTGATCTTTTGCTTAGATGATCTGTCCATTTCGGTGAGGGGGGTGTTAAAATCCCCTACTATTATTGTATTGTTGTCGATGTGTTTTTTTGATTTTGTTTTTAATTGATTTATATAGTTGGCTGCTCCCATGTTAGGGGCATAGATATTTGAGATTGCTAGATCTTCTTGTTGGACAGACCGTTTGCGTATGATATAGTGTCTTTTCTCAGCTCTTATTTATAGTCTTTGGCTTAAAATCTAATTTATCTGATATAAGGATTGCCACCCCAGCTTTCTTTTGATGTCCATTAGCATGGTGAATTGTTTTCCACTCCCTCACTTTAAATCTGGAGGTGTCTTTGGGTCTAAAATGAGTTTCTTGTAAACAGTGTATCAATAGGTCTTGTTTGTTTTATCCATTCCGATACCGTGTGTCTTTTGCTTGGGGCATTTAGCCCATTTATATTCAGGGTAACTACTGAAAGATACGAATTTAGTGCCACTGTATGGCCTGTAAGGTGACTGTTACTGTATGTTATCTCTGTTCCTTTCTGGTCTGTTATTTTAGCCTTTCTCTTTGCTTAGAGAACCCCTCAATATTTCTTTTAGGGCTGGTTTGGTGTTTGCAAATTCTTTTAATTTTTGTTTGAAGCTTTTTATCTCTCCTTCTATTTTCAGTGACAGCCTAGCTGGATATAGTACTCTTGGCTCCATATTTTTCTTGTTTAGTGCTCTGAATATATCATGGCAGTCCTTTCTGGCCTCCAGGTCTCTGTGGATAAGTCGCTGCCAATCTAATATTTCTATCATTGTAGGTTACAGACCTCTTGTCCCTAGCTGCTTCCTGGATTTTCTTCTTGCCACTGAGACTTGTAAGTTTTACTGTTAGATTATGGGGTGTTGATCTATTTTTATTGATTTTGAGGGGTGTTCTCTGTGCCTCCAGGATTTTGATGCTTGTTCCCTTTGCCATATTAGGGAAATTCTCTACTATAATTTGCGCCCATATACCTTCTGCCCCACTCTCTCTTTCTTCTTCTTCTGGGATCCCAATTATTCTAATATTGTTTCATCTTATGGTATCACTTACCTCTCGATTTCTCCCCTTGCGGCCCAGTAGTTGTTTCTCTTTTTCTCAGCGTCTTTATTCTCCATCATTTGGTCTTTTACATCACTAGTTCTCTCTTCTACCTAATTTATTCTAGCAGTAAGAGCCTCCATTTTTTATTGTACCTCATTAATAGCTTTTTTGATTTCAGTTTGGTTAGATTTTAGTTCTTTTATTCCTCCAGAAAGGGATTCTTTAATATATTCCATGCTTTTTTCGAGCCCAGCTAGCACCTTGATAATCATCATTCTGAACTCTGGTTGTGACAACTTACTAATGTCTGTATTGATTAGGTCCCTAGCTGTTGGTACTGCCTCTTGTTCTTTTTTTGTGGTGAGTTCTCTGCCTTGTCATTTTATCTAGATAAGAATAGGTGAATGAGTTAACAAAATACTAAACATGTGGCAAAGACCTCAGAAAAATAGACACTAACCAATTTGGAAGAGACCTGAAACTGGGGGGAGAAGAATGGGGAGAATTTATTAGACTGGTGAATAGAACAGAGCCACCCACTTGATTTTGGTTGTATTCTGGTCTTTTAGAAGAAACTACCTCCCAAAATTTTAAAGAAAGAAAAACTTACATATATACATAAAAAGGGTAAATGCGATGAAAGGATGGAATATGAATGTAAAGATGAAAATTAAAAAAGATTCTAGAAAAGAAATGTTAAGTTGGTTTGAAAAAGGAAAAGTCAAAAAAAGAGGGGAGAATGTGATTAGGTTGGAGACAAGAACAAAGCCATGTGCTAGATTTATGGTATATTTTGATTTGTTAGAAGAAATTGTATCCCAAAATTTTAAAGAAAAAGAGCCTATAGTATACAAAAAATAAGGTTAAATATGAAGAGATAAAATATGACTATAACAATGGAGATTTAAAGATTTTTTTAAAAAGGTATCGATAAGATAAAATAGTTAAAAAATGTTAAAAAGGGAAGAGGAAAAGTTAAGAAAATAGAATAAGAAAAAATAAAATTACAAAAATTTACCTTTGAAAGACTAAAGAATCATGGGGAAAAAGCCACGAATTCTGTGTTTTGCTTTCCCCTAGCTCTGGAGTTCTGCGGTTCTCATTGATCAGTGAATGTGGTCTTGGCTGGATGTTCTTGCTGATCTTCTGGGGGAGGTGCCTGTTGCCGTAATTCTCAAATCTCTTTGCCTGTGGTGGAATTGCACCACACTTGCCAGGGGCCAGGCTAAGCAATCTGCTTGGGTTCACTTTTGGTAGCTTTTGTTCCCTGAATACTTTCCATACAGCTTTGAAGGATGGGAATGAGGATGGCAGCCTCCCAGTCTCCAGCCCAGAGGAGCTGAGAGCTCGGGTCCCCATTCCTCAGTGTGCCCAGAGAAAAGCATTCAATCCTTCCTGTCTCCCTGGTCTCCGGCTGCACTCCACGCTCACCCAGCCTGTGACTGAGCATTTCTATTTTGGTACACGGCCCTGTTTGGATTCTCCAAACCCAGCAGATTCCTGCTCTGCATTCCCGTGCTGCTCCTGGAGGAAGGAGGGAGTCTCTCCAGATCTGCTACTTGTGGGGTCCCTGCTGGAAGAGCATTGATCTGACTGTGCCATGGATCACAGTTTAAGTTAACCGTGAGCTGAGAGCCCACTCCTTGGTCTGTCTCTGTAGCCGGTTTCCCCTTTCTAATACCTGGGAGCTCTGCCACACTCAGACACCCCCAGTCTTTCTGTGAGCCCACGGGTTCTGAAACCACACTGTCCCCGCCAGGGCTCCACCCCCTGCTTAGCCTCTGAAGCGATGTCCCTCAGTGGAGCAGACTTCTTAAAGTTCCGATTTTGTGCTGCTTCACCACTTGCCAGGAGCCAGCCCGTTCCCCTGGGGTCTGTCTTCCCATTGCTTCGGATTTACTTTTCCCACACATCCTGCCTTCTGGGAAGTGGTTGATTTTCTGTTCCTGGAATCGCTGCTCTTCTTCTCTTCTATCTCTTGTTGAGTTTGTAGGTGTTCAGAATGGTTTGATAACTATCTAGCTGAACTGCTAGGACCTAATGATATTTCAGTCTCCTACTGCTCCGCGGTCTTGCTTCCTCTGGACCTCAAAAACGTTTTTGAGAACGTTTTTGTTCTCTGGCACAAGAAGATGTTCCAGGCCCATCCTATATTCTTCTTGCTCCAGACCTATGACCAGCTTTTGTTTCTCCAGCAAGCCCTTGCTCATTTTATCAGTGACTGACATGTAGAAACCAAATCTTGGCATTAGGTGTGTTCATTGCCGCCAGTGTGGTGTCTCCGCTTCTGGGCCCGGAGCATCTTTGACAGGGCCTTTGCTAACAAAGTTCACAGATCCAGTTCAGCGAATTCAGTTTACTTCAGCTAGCATTTATAAGCGATATAGAGGATAAAGAGATAAAAAGGATGTATTCCTTACCATTACAAGATTGCGATTGGGGCTGCAAGACCCCTAAATCATGCCTGTATATGATGCAAATTGTGATATGCATTATTGTAGTAGGAAGAATAGGTAATTATTCTTCTTTGTTGTTGTTTTTGTCTCTTGGAGAAAGACTAAGTCTCCACTAAAACACACACGTTAACATCAGATCTTTAATATCAGAGGTCTGAATTCAAGTCAGTATTTCTGTGCCTCAGTTCCCTCCTCTAAGGGCTGTTTCTCTGTGTTGTTTGAATTAAATGAGAAATAAATGTGAAACAACTCAGTCTGTGGCATTTTTGAGATACTGAAAGCATTGCAGGAGTAGGGGTCTTCTACATTTCATCTGTTCTTTAAGCCTCTCAGAACCTCCATTTTGTTTAGTATGATAGCGATCATAATAATTATTATTATTACAGATTTTTTTTAAAGATTTTATTTATTTATTTGTCAGAGAGAGAGAGAGAGAAAGAGAGTGAGCACAGGCAGATAGAGTGGCAGGCAGAGGCAGAGCGAGAAGCAGGCTCCCTGCTGAGCAAGGAGCCTGATGTGGGACTCGATCCCAGGACTCGAGGATCATGACCTGAGCTGAAGGCAGCCGCTTAACCAACTGAGCCACCCAGGCGTCCCTATTATTACAGATTTTTAAAACATATTTTATTTATTTTGAGAGAGAGAGAGAGAGGAAGAGAGCAGTTGGGGGAGGCAGCGGGAGAGGAAGAGAGAATCTCAAGCAGACTCCACACTGAGCATGGAGCCTAGTGCAGGGCTCGATGCCACAACCCTGAGATCATGAGCTGAAACCAAGAGATAGCCACTTAACCGACTGAGCCACCAGGTTCCCTTATTATTACTGATTTTAAAAAATTATTGTTGATAGAACTTGGTGAGCCTGTGCCAGGTGACATGGGAGAAAACGCAGCTTTCTCTGAATCTGTTCTGCCGGTGGAACCAGTGGAGATAGAGATTGAAACACCCCAACAGGCTAAAGCAAGGGAAAGAAGGTAAGATTAGGCCCTTCTCTCTAGGTTCCTGTCACACATATTGAGCAAGAGTTGACACTTAATGAAAGGTTTTGAGAAACACAGGAGACCGGGGCTGAGTACCAGTGTGGTTAGCAGGCTTAGGTGAGAGAGCCCTGCGTTTACCTTGAGGCCTTGAACAAGAATCCTGGTTTGTTTTATGGCTGTGGCAGGACATGGGAAGAGGAAACTTGAACATCTGGTGTATGCTGAGGACTCTGCAGGTTGTCCCTTGTTTTACTTAAACTTGAAGATAGTGTGTGAATGAAGATGTGGAGGCTCAGAGATGTAACATTTTAGGAGTCACTCAGCTAGGAAGCAGTTGAGCCAAGAATCAAATCCCTCTCCTGCCAACTCGACACTCATGCTTTCACATTACATCACACTGCACGATTTAAGGCAGTGCCCCACTGTGGTAGGGAGCGCCCATTCCATCCCAGGATTCCCAGGACTGCTGACTCTGCTGGCGGCTTGGGAATGTGAACACAACGCCTGGTGGTCAGTTGGCGAATGAGTCCCACTCTGTGATGGGTACATCATTAGGCATGAAGGAGGAGGGCAGATGCCTGGATGCAGGCATGAAAGGTTTCACAGCACCATAGAAATGTGTGTACACCAATTTAGCCCGGAAGTACTGGTGCAAAGGAGGGAGTCAGTAGTCGGGAGGTCAGTCAGGCAGGGAAGACTCTTTGGGGGATGTGCGCCTCAAAGCACGTGCATGAGGCGTGATGGGTGGAGAGTGTCCTGAGCCAAGGTGTGCAGGTGAGAAGGAGCAGAAAAGTCTGTGGAAAATAGCCAGCTTGCAGATGTGTCTGAGTAGCACGGCCTTGTATAGGAGAACCAGGAGAGCGAGTCACAAGCCATGATGTGTGACTGGGGGGCTGGGGTCAGGGCCCAGGGGTCAGTGTCCCACTTCATTCTTGGATTTTTCAATATGCATGGCAGTGAAAGGATAAAAGTGGAGTTTGAGACCTATCTTCGGAGGATGATGAAACGTTTCAGTAAAGAAGTCCATGAGGACACGCACAAGGTAAGGAAGGGTGGGAGGCAAAGGGACAGGGTCCTCTGTGTCATGGCAGGGTGGTGTGGTACACACAGCTTTGGTTCTCAGTCAAGCCTGGTTTTATTTGGCTCTTCTACTCACTCTGTGACCTTGGCCAGTTTCTTTGTCTCCCTGAGCGGTTTCCTCATCTTTGAGGTGCGGTGTGATAAGTGCCTGCCTTGGAGGTGGGTTGTGGGGATGGAGCAAATATGACATGCAAAGTCCGTAGCACAGACCCGGCACGTAGGAGGGCCGGACCCATGGGCAATCTCCCTCTATCCCTTCTTCCACCTGTCTCATAACCTCCATTCTTTTTTTTTTTTTTTTAAGATTTATTTATTTATTTGACAGACAAGAGATCACAAGTAGGCAGAGAGGCAGGCAGAGAGAGAGGAGGATGCAGGCTCTCTGCTGAGCAGAGAGCCCGATGCGGGGCTTGATCCCAGGACCCTGGGATCATGACCTGAGCCGAAGGCAGAGGCTTTAACCCACTGAGCCACCCAGGCACCCCTCGTAACCTCCATTCTTACCACAGCTGAAGAGACGTGTATTTGACTTCAGCCAGCAGTTAGTGAACCACATTATAGACCTAGCAAGGTACTTGGCATTGTGGGGATGGAGACTTGTAGAAAGCTTATTTCCTAACATTAAGGAATGTCTGTTCTCACAGATGGAACAAGACAGATGTCAAAACAGGAAATTAAAGGCTCAGAATGAGGAAAGGGAACGGTGTGGGTTGAGTGGCTGAGGAAGGTGGCTTTCTTTAAGAGAGAGGCCACTGGGGAGAGGTGGGAGCACAGAAGCTGGGGAGGCTGCCTGTGACAAGTTCAGAGGGCCCTCTAGTTCTCTGTGTATCTGTATAATGGAGGGTGCATGCATTGGTGGCCCGTGAAAGTGAGGGAAGGGCACTCAGCTTTCCCTCGGATGGGCAGTAAGCGGCCAGAGTGGGAAGAGCTGACAGGGCTGGAAGAGACAGTACGTCTACAGCAGCCGCAGAGATCTGGGAGTGAGATGAGCTCAGAGCAAGGACAGTGAGGAGATGAGACACCCACCTCCCTGAGGCCTTGAGGAGCACGTGAGATAGCTGTGCTGCTTGTACCTTTTGGAAGAGATGGAAGGAAGGGAAGAGTTCATATGACTCTAAGATGGGAAGCTTAAGTGAGGGGAGAAGAATGGAGCCGTTGACTGAAATGGGGAAGTCAGAGGTGGGGAAGGAGGCAGACGGTTCTGAAGGGAAAAGGATGTAAGGTGGAGGAGGTGGTGAGGAGTCACGTGATCATCTCCGGAGGTTGGGGAGCGGTTGGAGCTTGGGAGCAGGGCCAACTGGCTTTGGGGTCTGTAGCAGAAGTGGCTGGGTCCTGGCACCCAGGGAAGGGCAGAGAACCCTGTGGTGAACCCGCGCCATCCGCCAGCTTGGACAGCTACTGGCGCTTGCACAGTCTCTCCCTTCTTATCCCTGTCTCACTTTTCCTCCCGATGTTTTTGGAGCAAATCCTAAACGGCAAGGCCTCTTAAGATATAGAAGTTCATATGCTGTAGTTTTGAGATTTGGTTATTTTGTCGAGGGAATAAGTATCTAGGGAGAGCACAGGGTGAAAGATAAGGTCTTGGGAAATGGCTAATGTTGGGATTTTTACTTTCTTGTGTATAGAAATAATAAATAATTCCTGCCCACAAAATATCTCTCAGTTTGGCAGCAGAAAACCCTCTAGTTCTCAGCCTACCATCTTCCCCTTTTCCCAGGTTCACCTGCTATGCCTGCTGGCAAATGGTTTCTATCGAAGTAATATCTGCAGCCAGCCAGATCTACTTGCTGTCAGCCTGTCCATCATCCCAGCTCGTTTTACCAGAGTGCCACCTCAGGACGTGGATGCCTGCTACCTGTCAAACCTGGTGAAATGGTATGCCCTCTGGCCCGTCCTGCAGAGCCCTAGTGTAGGACTTGTGTCTCTAAGAGGTTGGGGGCAGGGCAGTTCCACAGACTTCCCTGAGGGGATCCCTTATGCTGGGCCTTGAGTGCACAGCCCTGAAGATAGACACACGTCAGGCACATTCTCTGCCCTGGAAGAGCTCGCAGCCTGGCTGAGGAGACAGGTGCACCCCAGGTAATCAGGTTAGTGTGAGGAGTGCTTTAGAAGAGATCTGCTGGGTCCTTTAGGTGCATGGAGCACCTAAGCATGGTCCTTTAGGTGCACCTCCCAAAGACGTGTGACCGCTGCTGGGGTCTTGAGTGGAGCCGGGATCAGCCACACAGACTGGGAAGATGAGAGCAGAGGCAAGCAGGGCTCCCGATTCCCTCTTGAGACTCTCCCATCTGATTTTCTTGGTTATAAAAGGATAGCAAGTGTTCCTCTTGGCCCTGATCCGTGACATGGGGAATGTCTGGTTTCTCTCCAGGTTCGTTGGTACATTTACAGTGAATGCAGACCTCTCAACCAATGAGCGAGATGATCTGCAGACGACATTGGAAAGGAGGTTTGCTATTTACTCTGCACGGGATGATGAAGAGTTGGTACATGTAAGTGATTCCTCCTGGCATGGTTTCTTGTTTTTTTGTTCTTTTTTTTTAATTTCTTTTCAGTGTACCAGAATTCTTTGGTTATGCACCATACCCAGTGCTCCATGCAATACGTGCCCTCCATTATACCCACCACCAGGCTCACCCAACTTCCCACCCTCGCCCCTTCAAAACCCTCAGATTGTTTTTCAGAGTCCATAGTCTCTCATGGTTCATCTCCCCCTCCAGTTTCCCTCAACTCGTTTCTCCTCTCCATCTCAAAGATTCTATTTATTTGTTTGACAGAGAGATCACAAATAGGCAGAGCAGTAGACAGAGACGGAGGGGAAGTGGGCTCCCTGCTGAGCAGAGAGCCTGATGTAGGGCTCAATCCCAGGACCCTGAGATCATGATCTGAGCTGAAGGCAGAGGCTTAACCCACTGAGCCACCCAGGTGCCCTGGCACATTTTTTTAGTGCTAGGAGCTAATGGCCATGGCAGTCATGTGCCAGATACCATTCCAGAGTTTCCCATGTTCTTCCTTATTCAGGCCTTGTAAAATAAAAAATACATTTAGACGCTCAAGGAGGCCAAAGAACTTTCTCAGGGTCATTCTGCTGGTAAGCAACTAGAGTCAGGTTTGGGACCAGTATATGGGTGTAAAGCCTGCACTCTTTCAGTTGCTTGGTGTTCTGGGGTTGTAAACACTTACTTTTTGGTAGGTGCCCTAGCCTTGTTTCCCTTAACTATTCAAAAATTATGTTCAGAAGTCCATAGGAAATGTTTTTTCAAACCTTGTCTGCTGAAATCCATCAGGAAGCATTTCCCTACCTTCTGATTTAAGAAATTATATTGGCTGGCAGTGGTGCAGTCAGGAGGGTTCTGTCTACCAAAAATAGAGGTAGAAATACGGCTTTATTTCTGGAAGGTTCCTGTTCATTACATATGTTTTCTGTTTGTTTAGGGAAGGAGACCAGGCTTCTTGGATCTTAAAAGCCCAAACAACTGGCATCTTTACCTCTCTTCTGATTCACTTTAAAAAAGTCTAAGATGGGGCACCTGGGTGGCTCAGAGGGTTGAGCCTCTGTCTTTGGCTCAGGTCATGGTCTCAGGGTCCTGGGATCGAGCCCCGCATTGGGCTCTCTGCTTGGCGGGAAGCCTGCTTCCTTCTCCCTCTCTGCCTGCCTCTCTGCCTGCTTGTGATCTCTCTCTGTCAAATAAATAAATAAAATATTAAAAAATAAAAAGTCTAAGATATAGCCAGTGATGATGCTGTAATACCACCATCCAGGGAAAAGCATTAATATTTGAGTATTATCCTCCAAAACTTGGTTCCTGTGTGTATTTCCAAATTATTTTACCCCCTAAGAGGCTACCGTATGCCCATTAAATAATTACTCCCCATTCTACTCCCTCCTCTCTCTCCCTCAAGCACCGCAGCCACAATCTGCTTTCTGTCCCTAATGGATTTATGTATTCTGGATGTTTTATGTGGAAGAAGTATCCTATGTGACCTTTTGTGTCTGACTTCTTTCACTAAGTATAGCTTTTTCAAGGTTTAGAACTTAGATAAAGTTGTAGTTTATGTTAGCCCTTTGTTCCTTTTCATGGCTGAATACTATTTTATTGTATGAATAGACCACATTTTGTGTATTCGTCAGTTGATGGACGTTTAGGTTGTTTTCCCCTCTTGGCAGTTGTAAGGAGTACTACCATAAACGTGTATGTACTTGAGTACTTGTTTTCGATTCTCTGGGTATATACCTGGGAGTAAAGCTACTGGGTCATTTTATGTTTAACTTCTGAATAATTGTCAAACTTTTCCACGGCGGCTGCCGCATTTTACATTCCCACCAGCAACATACAAGGGTTCCACTGTCTCCAGATCTTTCTAACACTTGTATTTTCCTTTTTTATATTTTATTCTAGCCATCCTAATAGGTGGGAAGTGCTGGCTCATTGTGGATTGGATTTACATTTCCCTGGCGACTCATGATGTTACCGTCTTCTGTGCTTGTTAGCCATTTATATATCTTCTCAAGAGAAATGCCTGTTCAAATCAAAATGCCTGTTCAAATCCTATGCCCATTTTTTGGTTGGGTTCTTCATCTTTTTGTTGTTCAGTTGTGAGGGTTCTTTCTATATTCAAGATGCTAATCCACTCTCAGATACATGCAAATATCTTCTATTCTGGAGGTTGTCTTTTCCCTTTCTGGAGCAAGTCTGTTGAGCCACAAAAGTTTTAATTTTGATGAAGTCTGCTTTTTCTATTTTTTTAATTCCTTATACTTTTGGTGCCATATCTAAGAATCTAGTGTCAAATCTGATTTTCCCCCTTATGTTTTCTTCTAAGAGTTTTACAGTTTCAGCTCTAACATCCATTTTGAGTCTTTCATCCATTTTGCGTTAATGTTTATATATGATGTGAGGCCGGTGTTTGACTCCCTCGTTTTTGCATGTGAATATCCAGTTGTCCCAGCCCCATTGGCTGAGGAGACTGTTCTTCCAGTTGTTTATTGTGTTATCTTCACTACTGGTTGAAGACAAGTGTTTCAGCGGGGATTGCATGGCCTTGGTACCCATGTCAAAAAGCAGTTGGCTCTTGGTGTCTAGCTTACTTCTGATGGCCTTTAGCCATCATGACTCCTTTGTCTCCTCCATTCTGACAGTTTCTGGGTCTTCCCTCATCCTTCCTGCCTTGACACTTTTCAGAGTACCGCTTCGGAATTTTGTAGAGTGTCCTTCAATTTGGGTTTCTCTGTTATTTTCTCATTCTCCCCCCAACATGGAACTCCAGAATAAATACGCAAAAATTATTATTTTTTTCGCTATGACACAGTGTCTCAAAATACGCCCTCCGGTTTCTGGCCTTCTCAGTGAGGCGTTACAATGACTCAGGAGACACTGATGTCTGCCTGGAAGATCTTGCTCAGATGCTTTATCGCTTGCCATTTTGGAGGTTCATTCTTATGAGAAGACTCCCCTCCTTACAGGGTAGCAGAATTTTTAGAACTGCAGCCTCTGGTGGAAAGACTTGTTTATGGGGAAAAATTGTAAACGGAATAGGCTTTGGAGATCTGGTGATAATGATGTTTTGTACCTTTTCTTCTCAACGTGATACGTCATTTAATTCTTTTATTTTATTTATTTTTTCTCACCATAGCATGTACCCTCTCCGATGCACATAACCCAGTCACCCCAACCCTCCCATTCCCCTTCCATCCAGCAACTCTCAGTTTGTTTCCTGAGATTAAGAGTCTCTTATTGTCTTCCTCTCTGTTTTTATCTTGTTTCATTTTTTCATCCCTTCCCCTATGATGCTCTGTCTTGTTTCTCAGATTCCTCATATCAGTGAAATCATATGATAATTATCTTTCTCTGATTGACTTATTTCGCTTAGCATAATACCGTCTAGTTCCTTCCATGTCATTGCAAATGGCAAGATTTCTTTTTTTTGGTGGCTGCATAGTATTCCATTGTATATATATATCACATCTTCTTTATCCATTCATCTGTTGATGGACATCTAGGTTCTTTCCATAGTTTGGCTATTGTGGACATTGCTGCTAGACATTCAGGTGCACGTTCCCCTTTGGATCACTGCCTTTGTATCTTTAGGGTAGATACCCAGTAGTGCAATTGCTGGGTCGTAGGGTAGCTCTATTTTCAACTTTTTGAGGAACCTCCATACTGTTTTCCAGAGAGGCTGGACCAGCTTGCATTCCCACCAACAGTGTAGGAGGGTTCCCCTTTCTCTGCATCCTCGCCAACTCCTGTCATTTCTTCACTGGTTAATTTTAGCCATTCTGACTGGTGTGAGGTGGTATCTCACTGTGGTTTTGATTTGTATTTCCCTGATGCTGAGTGATGTGGAGCAGTTTTTCATGTGTCTGTTGGCCATTTGGATGTTTTCTTTGCAGACATGTCTATTCATGTTTTCTGCCCATTTCTTGACTGGATTATTTGTTCTTTGGGTGTTGAGTTTGATAAGTTCTTTGTAGATTTCTGGGTGCTAGCCCTTTATCTGATACATCGTTTGCAAATATCTTCTCCCATTCTGTCAGTTGTCTTTTGGTTTTGTTGACTGTTCCCTTTGCTGTGCAAAAGCTTTTGATCTTGATGAAGTTCCAATAGTTCGTTTTTGCTTTTGCTTTTGAAGATGTGTCTAGGAAGAAGTTGGCTGTGGCTGAGGTCGAAGAGTTTGCTGCCTGTGTTCTCCTCAAGGATTTTAATGGATTCCTGTCTCACATTGAGGTCTTTCATTCATTTTGAGTCTATTTTTATGTGTGGTGTAAGGAAGTGGTTCAGTTTCATTCTTCTGCATGTGGCTGTCCAATTTTCCCAACACATTTGTTAAAGAGACTGTGTTTTTTCCATGGACATTCTTTCTTGCCTTGTTGAAGATTAGTTGACCATAGAGTTGAGGGTCCATTTTTGGGCTCTCTGTTCTGTTCAATTGACGTATATGTCTCTTTTTGTGCCGGTGCCATATTGTCTTGATGATAACAGCTTTGTAATAGACCTTGAAGCCTAGAATTGTGATGCCATCAACTTTGGTTTTCTTTTTCAATGTCCCTCTGGCTATTTGGGGTCTTTTCTGGTTCCATTTAAATTTTAGGATTATTTGTTCCATTTCTTTGAAAAAAATTGATGGTATTTTAATAAGGATTGCATTAGATGTGTAGATTTCTCTAGGTAGCATAAACATTTTTACAATGTTCTTCCATGAGCATGGAACGTTTTTCCATTTCTTTGTGTCTTCCTCAATTTCTTTCGTGAGTACTCTATAGTTTTCTGAGATGCTTTGTTTGCCTCTTTGGTTAGATTTATTCCTAGGTATCTTATGGTTTTGGGTCCAAAAAATGGGATCAACTCCTTAATTTCTCCTGTCTTGTTGGTGTATAGAAATGCAACTGAAGGGGCATCTGGGTGGCTCAGTGGGATGAAGCCTCTGCCTTCGGCTCAGGTCATGATTCCAGGGTCCTGGGATCGAGCCCCGCATCGGGTTCTCTGCTCAGCAGAGAGCCTGCTTCCCTTCCTCTCTCTCTCTCTCTGCCTACTTGTGATCTCTCTCTCTGTGTCCAAATAAATAAATAAAATCTTAAAAAAAAAAAAAAAGAAATGCAACTGAATTCTGTGCATTGATTTTATGTCTTGCCACTTTACTGAATTCCTGTATGAATTCTAGTAGTTTTGGAGTGGAGTCTTTTGGGTTTTCCACATAAAGTAAAGAGTGAGAGTTTGACTTCTTTGCTGATTAGGATGCATTTTCTTTCTTTTTGTTGTCTGATTGCTGAGACTAGGACTTCTAGTACTGTTTGAATAGCAGTAGTGATAGTGGACAGCCCTAAGGTCGTGTTCCTGACCTTAGAGGAAAAGCTCTCAGTTTTTTCCCCATTAAGGAGATATTCACTGTGGGTTTTTCATAAATGGCTCTGATGATATCGAAGTATGTACCCTCTATCTGTACACTTTGAGGAGTTTTGATGAAGAAAGGATGCTGTACTTTGTCAGATGCTTTTTCACCATCTATTGAGAGTATCATATGGTTCTTGTTCTTTCTTTTAATAATGCATTGTATCATACTGATTGATTCGTGGGTGTTGAACCACCGTTGCAGCCCAGGAATAAATCCCACTTGGTCGTGGTGAATAATCCTTTGAATGTACTATTGGATCCTATTGGCTAGTATTTTGGTGAGAATTTTTGCTACTGTGTTCATCAAGGATATTGGTCTGTGATTCTCCATTTTGATGGGGTCTTTGTCTGGTTTTGGGATCAAGGTAACGCTGGCCTCATAAAATGAGTTTGGAAGTTTTCCTTCTGTTTCTGATTTTTGGAACAGTTTCAGGAGAATAGACGTTAATTCTTCTTTAAATGTTTGGTGGAATTCCCCTGGGAAGTCATCTGGCCCTGGGCTCTTGATTGTTGGGAGATTATTAATGACTGCTTCAATCTCCTTACTGGTTATGGGTCTGTTCAGGTTTTCTACTTCTTCCTGGTTCAGTTGTGGTAGTTTATATGTCTCTAGGAATGCATCCATTTCTTCCAGGTTGTCAAATTTGCTGGTGTATAGTTGCTCATAATATGTTCCTGTAATTGTTTTTATTTCTTTGGTGTTGGTTGTGATCTCTCCTCTTTCACTCATGATTTTATTAATTTGGGTCCCTTCTCTTTTTTCTTTTTGATAAGTCTGGCCAGGGGTTTATCAATCTTATTAATTCTTTCAGAGAACCAGCTCCTAGTTTGTTTGATTTGTTCTAGTATACTTTTGGTTTCTATTTCATTGATTTCTGCTCTGATTATTATTTCTCTTCTCCCACTGGGTTTAGGCTTTCTTTGCTGTTCTTTCTCCAGCTCCTTTAGGTGTAGGGTTAGGTTGTGTAGTTGAGATTTTCTTGTTTCTTGAGAAAGGCTTATACTGCTGTATACTTTCAGGACCGCCTTTGCTGTGTCTCAAAGATTTTGAACAGTTGTGTTTTCATTTTCATTTGTTTCCATGACTTTTTAAAATTCTTCTTTAATTTCCTGGTTGACTCACTCATCGTTTCGTAGGATGCTCTTTAGCCTCCATGTAGTTGAGTTCTTTCCAACTTCCCTCTTGTGGTTGAGTTCTAGTTTCAGAGCACTGTGGTCTGAAAATATGCAGGGAGTGATCCCTGTCTTTCGGTACCGGTTGAGACCTGATTTGTGACCCAGGATGTGATCTCTCCTGGAGAATGTTCCATATGCACTAGAGAAGAATGTGTATTCTCTTGCTTTGGGATGGAATGTTCTGAATATATCTGTGTGGTTCATCAGGTCCAGTGTGTCATTTAAAGGCTTTATTTCCTTGTTGATCTTTTGCTTAGATGATCTGTCCATTTCAGTGAGGGGGGGTGTTAAAGTCCCCTACTATTATTGTATTGTTGTCGATGTGTTTTTTGTTTTTTTTTTAATTGATTTATATAGTTGGCTGCTCCCATGTTAGGGGCATAGATATTTGAAATTGCTAGATCTTCTTGTTGGACAGACCGTTTGCGTATGATATAGTGTCTTTTCTCAGCTCTTATTATAGTCTTTGGCTTAAAATCTAATTTATCTGATAAAAGGATTGCCACCTCAGCTATCTTTTGATGTCCATTAGCATGGTGAATTGTTTTCCACTCCCTCACTTTAAATCTGGAGGTGTCTTTGGGTCTAAAATGAGTTTCTTGTAAACAGTGTATCAATAGGTCTTGTTTGTTTTATCCATTCTGATACCGTGTGTCTTTTGCTTGGGGCATTTAGCCCATTTATATTCAGGGTAACTACTGAAAGATACGAATTTAGTGCCACTGTATGGCCTGTAAGGTGACTGTTACTGTATATTGTCTCTGTTTCTTTCTGGTCTGTCACTTTTAGGCTCTCTGTTTGCTCAGAGGACCCCTTTCAATATATCATGTAGGTCTTGTTTGGTGTTTGCAAATTCTTTTAGGTTTTGTTTGTCTTGGAAGTTTTTTATCTCTCCTATTTTCAGTGACAGCCTAGCTGGATATAGTATTCTTGGCTGCATGTTTTTCTCATTTAGTGCTCTGAATATATCATGCCAGTCCTTTCTGGCCTGCCAGGTCTCTGTGGAAGAGTCTGCTGCCAATGTAATATTTCTACCATTGTAGATTATAGACCTTTTGTCCCGAGCTACTTTCAGGATTATCTCTTTGCCACCGAGACTTGTAAATTTCATCTTAGATGACACAGTGTTGACCCATTTTTATTGATTTTGAGAGGGGTTCTTGGGTCTCCTGGATTTTGATGCTTGTTCCCGTCCCCAAATTAGGGAAGTTCTCTTCTGTAATTTGTTCCAGTATACATTCTGCTCACCCCTCTTCTTCTGGGAATCCAATTCTTCTAATACTGTTTTGTCTTATGTTATCGCTTATCTCTGTAATTCTCCCCTCATGGTACAGTAGTTGTTTCTCTTTTTCTCAGCTTCTTTATTCTCCATCATTTGGTCTTATATATCACTAATTCTCTCTTCTGTCTTATTTATCCTAGCAGTAAGAGCCTCCATTTTTTTATTGCACCTCATTAATAGCATTTTTTATTTCAACTTGGTTAGATTTTTGTTATTTTATTTTTCCAGAAAGGGATTTTCTAGTATCTTGTGTGCTTTTTTTCAAGCCCCGCTAGCATCTAGATAATCATCATTCTGAACTCTGGTTCTGACATCTTATTAATGTCCATATTCATTAGGTCCCTAGCCATCAGTACTGCCTCTTGTTCTTTTTTTTTTTTTTTTTTTTTTTTGAGGTTAGTTTTTCCGCCTTGACATTCTATCCAGATAAGAATAGTTGAATGAGAGAGCACAATACTAACAGGGTGGTAACAATGACCCCAGAAAAATGTACACTAACCAAATCAGAAGAGACCTGAAGCCAGGGGGAGAAGAAAGGAGAAGAAAATATACATGTATTTATACACACACAAACACACACAAGATTACACTGGTGAATAGAATAAAGTCACTTACTTGATTTTTGGTATATTTTGGTCTGTTAGAAGAAACTGCCAAAATTTTAGAGAAAGAATATATATATAAAATTATAAGGGTAAACACAATGAAGGGATGGATTCTAATTGTAAAGATGAAAATTAAAAATGATTCTAAAAAAGGAATTGATGAGAAGTCACTTGGAAAAAAAAAAAAAAGAATGTCATCAGGCTAGAGAGTAGAAGAAAGCCATATGCTAGATTTAAGGTATATTTCGATCTGTTAGAAGAAACTGTATCCTAGAATTTTAAAGAAAGGAAAACTTAACATGTATCCAAAAAATAAGGTTAAATACAGTGAAGGGATAGAATATGAATAAAACAGTGAAAATTAAAAAAGGTTTTTAAAAGGGTATTGATAAGATAAAGTAGTTAAAATAGTAAAGGAAAAATTAAAAAACAGTAGAGTTAGAGAAAAATAAAATTTAGAACATTTAACTTGGAGTGACTAAAGAATCCTGGTACAAAAAAGCCAGGAATTGTATGTGCTGCATTGCCCTCACTCTGGAGTTCCACAGTTGTCATTGATCGCTGAACTTGGTTTTTGGCTGGGTGTTGTTAATGATCTTCTGGAGGAGGGGCCTGTTGCAGTGATTCTCCAAAATGTCCTGCCAGAGGTGGAATTGTACCACCTTTGCCAGGGGCCAGGCTCTGAGAGCTCGGGGCCCCACTCCTCATGGCGCCCTCAGAGAAAAGCAGTCAGTCCCTCCTGTTTCCCTGATCTCTGACAGCACTCCAGGCTCACCCAGCCTGTGACTGAGCGTTTCTATCTCTGGTGCGTGGCCCTGCTTAGAGTCTCTGAACACCGCAGATTCCTGCAGCACGCTCCCGTGCCTCTCCTCCTGGTGGAGGAAGGGTGGGTTGCTCCCCGGATCTGCCACTTGTGGGGTTCCTGCATGAAGAGCAGTTGCCCAACTGTGCCCAAGATTACGGTTTATGGCAACCCTGAGCTGACCGCCCACTCCTCGGCTCTGTCTCTGTAGCCTACTTTCCTACTCTGATGCTTGGGGGCTGTGCCACACTCAGGCACCCTGGGTTCTGTGACCCCACAGGACCTGAGACCACACTGTCACCGCTAGGGCTCCACCCCCCACACTTAGCCTCTGGAGCATCGTCCCTCAGTGGGGCAAACTTCTAAAAGTTCCGACTGTGTGCGCTGGTGCTCTGCGGCTTGCCGAGAGCCGGCCCCTCCCCATGCGACCTATCTTCCCTTCTGTTACCTCATATTCATTTTTCTGCACTTCCTACCTTCCAGAATGTGGTTGCTTTTTTGTTCCAAGAGTTATTCTTTTTGTCAGTTTTTTTTTTAAACAATTACTTTTTTTTTTTAAGATTTTATTTATTTATTTGGCAGATAGAGATCACAAGTAGGCAGAGAAGCAGGCAGAGAGAGAGGGGGGGAAGCAGGCTCCCTGCTGAGCAGAGAGCCTGATGTGGGACTCAATTCCAGGACCCTGGGATCACGACCTGAGCCGAAGGCAGAGGCTTTAACCCACTGAACCACCCAGGCGCCCCAGTTTTTTTTTTTTTTTTTTCTTAATGAAATTTAACATAACACATTAAAAACCAAACTTCTCTGAGATGTAGTGAACATCTTTCCATTTTTCTGTAAAGAGATACCTGTTTGGCATAATTTTTAGTAGTGTTCAGGGTTTTAGGCACCTATTGTTTAGTTGTTTCTAACTTTTCTGTATTCTAAAAAAAAACTACCACAACAAATACCGTGAATTTAGTTAAAACCTCCATTCTTTTCTTAGGATAAATGTATCATTCTTTTTCCCCACAGATATTTTTACTGATCCTCCGGGCCCTACAGCTCTCGACCCGACTGGTTCTGTCTCTGCAGCCGATTCCTCTGAAGTTACCCCCAGCAAAGGTGGGGTTCTCCCAAAGGGCAGTTGGCTCAGCGGGGAGGGAGAAATTATCATATAACAAAAAAATTGGTCATTGGACTACTTTTACGGGCATTTACAGAGCGTGGGCCCCTTGGAGCCTACCTTGCTCACCCCCAGGTTTGGAAGACTGGTCACCAGTGGCACAGAGGGCACAGAGGGGCCCAAGAGAGGTCCTGGCTGCCTGGTGGGTTAGTTTCTGCCTTGTGACGCAGCAGAATGGCCCCATCCTCCTCCTCCTTGGCTGTGCTGACCAGTAAGGGATGAAGGACTCTGCCTTCTACTGTCACCTGAGGAAGAGGCTTGGCACTAGACGAGCTGCATTGTTGGTTATGTCGAGACTTAGTGGTCCAGAGGTGGATTTAATTACATCATCTTAATGCAGCAAGTTTATTAAGTCCATCAGTATTTATTTGCAAGGCATGTTATGTGCAAGGTGGGTACTGTTACCAAGGAAACTGACTCAGAGTTTTACCCATATGTAATAAATAAATATTTGAGAAAATGTAAATAAATGTATATATAGTTGACTGGAACACATAATGAATGAGAAGCAGAACTGGAGTTGGAAACCAGGTTCCTGTGTTTCCTGTGTTCACACCCCTGCCCCTCCCACCAGGTTCTAGAGTGCAGAGTTACTTTGTGGCTTAGCTAAGATACCACAGATTTTAGTGAATACATTCTTACATTTCTAAAGGATTGTTGGCCCTGCCCTACCCTGTCTGAGCTGGGGATATCCTGGGTATGCTGGTTCTGTAGCCAGTGATTTAGCCCTGGCAGAGTATAGGATCTCTATCATATGAGCACAGAAAGGAAAAACGTAGTTTCCTCTTCTGTTTAAGGGAAAGAAAGCTCCAAAGGTGACATCTGCGGAAGGTGCTGGAGGCTCCTTGGAAACTTGCAGCCCAGTTCTAGAAAGCCAAACCAAACCCACGACCAGCCAAGGAACCAGAGAAGAGGTCACATCATCTAAGGGCCCTGGCCGTCCAAGTGCCAAAGGGAAGAGGAGCAAAGCAGCTACAGTCAGGAAGAAACAGAGAGAGCCCTCCAGCAGGGAAGAAGAGCACAAGGCAGGAGGGCAGCAGGAGGATACGCAGAGACGTCGGCATGGCCGAGAGCGGCAGGTGGCCTCCAGGGTGTCTTATAAAGAAGAGAGTGGGAGTGACAAGGGTAGTAGCGGTTCTGACTTTGAGCTCTCCAGCGGGGAAGCCCATCATTCATCTGATGAGGATTCTGAGCCTGGCCTTCTCAGGCAGAGATCAAAGGCAGGGTCCAGGAGTGACTCCAGGACCCAACGTGGAAGGCACCCTAAGCACCCTGGCTTCCCAGCAGCATCCACGAGCTCTTCAAGCAGTAAGAGTAAACGAGGCAAGAAAATCTCCAGTGATGGTGAGGGGGCAGAAAGAGGGAAAGCAGCTGGTGTAGACCAGTGGCTAGAGGTGTTCTGTGAGCAAGAGGAAAAATGGGTGTGTGTGGACTGTGTGCATGGTGTGGTGGGCCAGGCTCTGTCCTGTTACAAGTATGCCACCAAGCCCATGACCTATGTGGTGGGCATCGACGGTGATGGCTGGGTCCGGGATGTTACCCAGAGGTACGATCCAGACTGGATGACTGTGACCCGCAAGTGCCGGGTCGATGCCAAGTGGTGGGCTGAAACCTTGAGACCATACCAGAGTCCGTTGGTGGAGAGGGAGAAGAAGGAAGACTCAGAGGTAAGGCCTCGGCTGCTATGGGCTTGAAGGCCCATCTTGGTGCCCCTTGTATATGCCCAGTCCCATGTGGTGGGGGTATCTTTGTGTGTGATCTGGAATTTTCACAATACTATAGACCTGGGATGGCTTTTGCCTTGATTTTACCAGTTAAAAATGGAGGCTCTGAGAGATTAACTGCTTTGGTATTTGAACCCACGTCTATCTGGCCATTATGCAGCACATTTTTAGTTACCTTCTAGTTGTAAATTTGGAGCTCTAAAACAATTTACGCAGTCTCATAAATTGCTCTGAGTGAAAGAAGACAAAACTCATGAATGTGGTGGCCGTGTGTCTCCCTGCCCTATTTGAGCCCCATGTGGAATTGTCCACTGAGAAATCAGAATCCTGAAAGAAGTACTAAAAGAATGAGTGTTTGTCACAAGGAGGGCAAAGAGAGACACGGTGCCAATGGCCCATTGGAGTTTCCTGGGAGAGTAGGGTCAAGTAGACCCAAGTGAACCCCCATCACAGAGCAGGTAAGGCCTTCCTGAAGAAAACCATGTGTCTTCCCTGAGGACAAGAGCAGGCACTAACCTGCTTGGGTTGGCCAGGGTGTCCAAGCACTGAGAATGAATAGGTTAGATGACTTTTCACAGTTGCCACAAGCCCCGGGATTCCATGCTTTATCTAAAACCTGCCTAGAACAAGACTGCAGGCGCAATGTTATGGTTATTGGTGCTCACGAAACCTCTGCTTCACTGTTTTCCTGAACAAGGTGGTCTACGGCTCGCTTGCCTCAGACCTCTCCTCTTCCAGACATGTTCAGCATTATCTCTCTGGCCTTTGCAGTTCCAGGCAAAGCACCTGGGCCAGCCTTTGCCTACTGTCATTGGCACATACAAGAACCACCCTCTGTATGCGCTGAAGAGGCATCTATTGAAATACGAGGCCATCTACCCTGAGACAGCTGCGATTCTTGGCTATTGTCGTGGAGAAGCTGTCTACTCCAGGTACGTGAGGCAGCTTGGTGGCCCTGTGGGCTTCCCGATGGCCTGGGACTTTCAGGCTCCTGGATGGGGGCGGGGAGTGCTGCTTATGTCAGCCCTTATGTCAAACGGGATGAGCTTTATGGTGTGTGTATGTGTGCGCCGTCCCATGGGGGCACATGTAGAAGGGATTTAGGCTTGAAGATGAAAACAAGGGTTAAAAGACCAGCAGGTGCAAAAGAGTTATGGAGGAACAATTGAAAAGTATGACAAGGTTTATATGGGACAATAGGAAATACATCCCTAAAATGTAGGTTACAAACATACAAAAGAAGAAAATAAAAGATTTGATCATGAAAATTAAAGGGAGTAGATATTTTAATGGGGACAGAGCTTCTGTTTGGGAAGATGGAAAAGTTCTGGAGGTGTGTGGTGGGGACAGTTACTCAACAGCGTAAACGTACTTAACACCACAGAACTGCACACTTAGAAATGGTTAAAATGGTATATTTTGTATATATTTTGTCCACACTAAAAAAAATGGCAGAAGAAGAGGGGAAGGGAATAAGAAGAAGAACGCAAAATACATACAAAATTAAAACAAAAGATACTTTTTTAAGATTATTTATTTATTGAGAGAGAACATGCACGCAGGGTAGGGGCAGAGGGAAAGAGTTTGAAGCAGACTCCTTGCTGAGCACAGAGCCCGAAGCAGGGCTCCATCTCACAGCCCTGAGATCATGGCCTAAGCCGAAATCAAGAGTCGGACGCTTAACCAATGGCATCACCCAGGTGCCCCTAAAACAAAAAATTTTAATGTCAATTTAAGGTGAGAAAGAAAAATAGAAGCAGACCTTTTAAGAAAATAGCAATAGAAAGAAATTACAATGGAATACTACTCAGCCATCAAAAAATGAAATCTTTCATTTGCAATGACATGGCTAGAGCTAAAAGAATACAGTAAGAGAGATAAGTCAATTAGAGAAAGTTATATGATCTCAGGGATATGTGGAATTTAAGAAGCAGAACAGGATCATAGGAGAAAGGAAAAAATAAAACGACAAAATCAGGGAGACAGACCATAAGAGACTTAATCATAGGCAACAAACTGAGGGTTGCTGGAGGGGTGAGGAGTGGGGTAACTGGGTGATGGACATTGAGGAGGGCATGTGATGTTACACTTGATCTTAGCCAAAAGGCTGAGAAACGATAGAGTAGGGCACGTGATGTAATGATTACTGGGTATTATGTAAGGTTGAGGAATCACTGACCGCCACCTCTGAAACCAATAATACATTATAAATTAATTGAATTTAAATAAAGTGTGTATCTAAAAAAACAAAAATGATAACTAAAATGTGGCTTTGTATTTTTTATTTTTAAAGGACTTTATGTATTTATTTGTCAGAGAGACAGAGTATGTATAAGTAGGGGGAGCGGCAGGGAGAGGGAGAAGCAGGCTCCCTGCTGAGCAAGGAGCCCCCTGGGGGACTCGATCCCAAGACCCTGGGATCATGACCTGAGCTGAAGGCAGACGCCTAATCAACTGAGCCACCCAGGTGTCCCAAGAAGTGGCTTTTTAAAACTGGAATGAAAGACCAAAAAAATAGAGGATTTTTTAAAAAAATGAACATATAATGTATTATTTGCTTCAGGAGTACAGGTCTGTGAATCATTAGTCTTACACAATTCACAGCACTCATCATAGCACATACCCTCCCCAATGTCCATCACCCAGCCACCCTATCCCTAACCCCCAACCCCCAAGCAACCCTCAGTTCGTTTCCTGAGATTGAGTCTCTCATGGTTTATCTCCCTCCTGATCCCATCTTGTTTCACTTTTTCCCCTCCCTGCCCCCCACAACTCCCCACCCTGCCTCCCAAATTCCTCATATCAGGGAGATCATATGATAATTGTCTTTCTCTGATTGACTTATTTCATATGTCAAGATTTCATTTCCTTTGATGGCTGCATAGTATTCCATTGTATATATATATATACCACCCCTTCTTTATCCATTCATCTGTCGATGGACATCTAGGCTCTTTCCATAGTTTGTCTATTGTGGACATTGCTGCTATAAACATTGGGGTGCACGTGCACCTTCAGATCACTACATTTGTATCTTTAGGGTAAATACCTAGTAATGCGATTGCTTGGTCATAGGGTGGCTCTGTTTTCAACTTTTTGAGGAACCCCCATGCTGTTTTCCAGAGTGGCTGGACCAGCTTGCATTCCCACCAACGGTGTAGGAAGGTTCCTCTTTTTCTGCTTCCTCACCAACACCTGTCATTTCCTGACTGGTTAATTTTAGCCATTCTGACTGATGTGAGGTGGTATCTTATTGTGGTTTTGATTTGTATTTCCCTGATGCTGAGTGATGTTGAGCACTTTTTCATATGTCTGTTGGCCATTTGGATGTTTTCTTTGCAGAAATGTCTGTTCATGTCCTCTGCCCATTTCTTGATTGGATTATTTGTTCTTTGGGTTTTGAGTTTGATAAGTTCTTTGTCGCTTTTGGATACTAGTCCTTTATCTGATCTGTCATTTGTGAGTATCTTCTCCCATTCTGTTAGTTGTCTTTTGGTTTTGTTGACTGTTTCCTTTGCTGTGCAAGAGCTTTTGATCTTGATGAAGTCCCAATAGTTCATTTTTGTCCTTGCTTCCCTTCCCTTTGGTGATGTTTCTAGGAAGAAGTTGCTGTGGCTGAGGTCAAAGAGGTTGCTGCCTGTGTTCTCCTCAAGGGTTTTGATGGATTCCTGTCTCACATTGAGGTCCTTCATCCATTTTGAGTCTGTTTTTGTGTGTGGTATAAAGAAATGATCTGGTTTCATTCTTCAGTATGTGGCTGTCCAATTCTTCCGTTGGACATTCTTCCCTACTTTGTCAAAGATTAGTTGACCACAGAGTTGAGGGTCCATTTCTGGGCGCTCTATTCTGTTCCATTCATCTATGTGTCTGTTTTTGTGCCAGTACCATACTGTCGTGATGATGACAGCTTTGTAATAGAGCTTGAAGTCTGGAATTGTGATCCCGCCAACTTTGGTTTTATTTTTCAACATTCCTCCAGCTATTTGGGGTCTTTTCTGGTTCCATATAAATTTTAGGATTATTTTTTCCATTTCTTTGAAAAACGTTGATGGTATTTTGATAGGGATTGCGTTAAATGTGTAGATTGCCTTAGGTAGCATAGACATTTTCACCATATTTGTTCTTCCAATCCATGGGCATGGAACATTTTTCCATTTCGTGTGTCTTCCTCAATTTCTTTCATGAGTACTTTATTTAGTTTTCTGAGTACAGATTCTTTGCCTCTTTGGTTAGGTTTATTCCTAGGTATCTTATGGTTTTGGGTGTAATTGTAAGTGGGATTGACTCCTTAATTTCTCTTTCGTCTTGTTGTTGGCGTATAGAAATGTCACTGATTTCTGTGCATTGGTTTTATATCCTGACATTTTACTGAATTCCTGTAGGAGTTCTAGCAGTTTTGGAGTGGTCTTTGGATTTTCCACAGAAAGTATCATATCCTCTGCCAAGAGTGAGAGTTTGACTTCTTCTTTGCCTATTCGGATGATTTTTCTTTTTGTTGTCTGATTGCTGAGGCTAGGACTTCTAGTACTATGTTGAATAGCAGTGGTGATAGTGGACATCCCTGCCATATTCCTGACCTTAGGGGAAAAGCTGTCAGTTTTTCCCCATTGAGAATGATATTCGCGGTGGGTTTTTCATAGATGGCTTTGATGATATTGAGGTATGTACCATCTATCCCTGTACTTTGAAGAGTTTTGATCAAGAAAGGATGCTGTACTTTGTCAGATGCTTTTTCAGCATTTCTCAGGAGTATCATACGGTTCTTTTTCTTTTATTAATGTATTGTAGCACATTGACTGATGTGCAGATTTCGAACGAATCTTGCAGCCCTGGAATAAATCCCACTTGGTCGTGGTGAATAATCCTTTGAGTGTACTCTTGTACATTCAGTGTACAATGTACAATGTACCAAGAGTACATTTTGGTGAGAATCTTTGCATCCGTGTTCATCAAGGATATTGGTCTGTAATTCTCCTTCTTTGATGGGGTCTTTGTCTGGTTTTGGGATCAAGGGAATGCTGGCAGAGTAGAGGATGTTCTTAATAAACAGGAGAATAAAGAGAAAACAATGGAGCAGGGAAATCACACAAGTAGGTGGTACAAGGGCTCTGAGTGGGACCTCCTTCCTGCGTGCAGCCCTGCAAGGACTCCGCCAATGCCCTGTGTTCAGGGTATGTGGCCAAGCTTTCTGCTGCATCTCTGGAGGTGTCCTACCTGGTTGGGGCCTCAGCCCCCAGCAGTCAGAGCTTGGAAGGCACAGGCTTCCTCAGGTGGTGGGGGGAAAGCAGGTCCAGTGAGAAGGAATCTGGTCCCCATGTCAGTCATCAGAGAGAGCATTAGAGGCGGACTTTTTTTTGGATAGTAGAATAGACAAAACCAAGTTTACCATGTAACCATTTGTAAATGTATGGTTTGGTAGTGTTAAGTACATTGGCTCATACGCCCATCCCCACCATCTATCTCCAGGACTTTTTTTTTTTTGGTTTAAAGATTTTTTATTTATTTAACAGACAGATCACAAGTAGGCAGAGAGGCAGGCAGAGAGAGAGAGGAAGTGGGCTCCCCGCCGAGCAGACAGCCTGATGCGGGGCTCGATCCCAGGAGCCTGGGATCATGACCTGAGCCGAAGGCAGAGGCTTTAACCCACTGAGCCACTCAGGCAACCCTCCAGGACTTTACCTCCAGACCTGAGACTCTATCCCCATGAAACACTCACCCTAACCCCTGTCCCCCCCACCTCTGGCAGCCACCGCACTGGTTTTTATTGGACTCTTGTGGGGACCTTACGTAAATGTGACCTTGCAGTATTTGTCCTTTTGTGACTGGCCTCTAGGGACAGACGCTTGCATTGCTTCCCCTTTTGGCTGTTGTGAATAGTGCTTCTGTGAACATGGGTGTACAGATAATCTCTTTGAGATTCTGCTTACATTTCTTTTGGGTACACACCCAGAAGTAGAATTGCTGGATCATATGGTAATTTTGTGTTTAACTTTTGAAGAACTAGGCTCCTGCTTCCCACAATGGCTGCATGGTTTTACAGCCCTACCAGCAACACGTAAGGATGCCAGTTATCCCACAGCCTCGCCAACACTTTTCGAGTTTTTTGATAACAGCCATTCTGAGGGTGTAAAGTGGTTAGAAGTTGAGATTTAGCCTGAAAGGGCTCTGTCCACTTCCCCACTGTGCTCCTTGGAATGTCCTGACAGTGTCCAGCCTCTCCCCCCCGCCCATGTGAAGGTCATGACTGTGACATAATGGCTCCTTGGGGCGATCAGAGCTGTGTAGCCTGCCAAGGGGTGCGGGGAAGTACAAATGGAGGTCTCAGCCCCAATCGGGATGCTCTAGCACCGGGAAAGCGTCCGGTCCTCCCTCAGCCTGGCAGAGCAGAGAGGACAGATCTCAATCATGACAGATAGAGGATGCCCCCAAGGCTCCAGAAGGGACAGTGGCTCATGCAGGGTCTCCCCAGTAGGCCGTGGCACAGAGGAGGCAGGAGCAGAGGGTCTGGTTTCCAAACTGGAAGGGAATTTCATGCCCTCACTCTGCGGAGCCCACTCTCTGGCCAGAGTGCAGGGCTGCCGACTAAGGAGGAGATGAGCATGTCCTGTCACAGAAAGCTCAGCAAGGAAGGCAGTTGGAACTCGTGGGGAGGTAGCCTTGCAAGGCTGGGCTACAGCGCTTACCCTGGAAGGAGAGTGAAGCCAGAGGCCTGCTCTGCAGTCACTGGCTGCCAGGAATTAAGACTGTTCACGCGCGTGAGTCATCATTCCATGGTAACTCACTAGCTCGCAGTTCTGGTGTGGTCTTCTTGGGGGTTCCCTGCCCTTTCTCTGGACACTCGGTCCTTCCCCCATCTCTGTGTTTAGCAGCAGACCGGGCCTTGGGCAGCCAGGCGCTGGCATGGTGGTGTGGAGGGTGCCGGTACTGCTTTGCCTCCCACTGTGGGAGGAGGGGGAGGGGAGTCCTGGCTTGCAGCCCAAGATAGACAAGACAACTCTGTTTAGGTCAGATTTTTAAACGGGCACATTTCTGAGAAGATAGGAAGTCCAGATTAGCTGTTTGTATAACACAGGTCTCCTGGCCGCCCCAGGAACCCAGCCTGAGGAGAGAATGGAGGCCTGAGCCCTTCCTTCTGGGGAGCCATGTGAGGCAGGCATCCGTGCGGCGCGTGCTCCAAGCTGGGTATGGACTGAGTTTGTCCTGTGTCTCCCTCTGTTGGCTCCCGCAGGGATTGCGTGCATACCCTGCACTCCCGAGACACGTGGCTGAAACAGGCCAGAGTGGTGAGGCTGGGAGAGGTGCCCTACAAGGTAACCATGGGGGTGGGAAGGGGGGGAGGGGGCGGCGGCGCACGGGGGGGGGGGCAGAGGCCTGGGCACTCCGGGCTGCTGAGTGCGCACCCGGGAGAGGAATCCAGGGCTGACTTTTCTAACCTGAGAAAGACCAAAGGAAGAGAAAGCATTCAAATATGTCTTAGTCTAATAGGGGAATTTGTAAGCTGGATCTTTCGAGCATGCAAGACATGTGACATTTTTTAAGGGTTGTAAAACAGGCAGCATATGACCCTTTCCAAAAAAATGTGCTGAGCCCTGAGCTAGAGGCGCCCAGTGTGCCCGTCCTTCTCCTCCTTGTGACACGTACGCAGCTTTCTTGCTCATGCTCCCCAGTGAAACTTCTGGGTACTAGACATGGTCAGGTAGTGTGCGGCGGGTCCCATGCCGTCAGTGCCTTCCAGAATGCATGACACAGCTAGTTCCCGGGTTTAAATCCCAGCCCTGTCACTCACTGAGCGATGGGACTTCAGTGACTTCATCTCCAGGTCCCAGTCACCCTGTCTGCGATGAAGGTAGAGCGCGTGGTGTGGCTGGTGAAAGCCTGGTTCTGGCCCTCCCGCCTGTGGCTGTAGGCAGTGGCTTGCAGCTCGCGGGTCACCCGTCTGTCTGCGCAGTGGAGACAGTGCTGGGACCGCCCTGCGGGGCACAGTGCATAGAGCAGGGACCATCTGCAGGTGCTGGCTAGCAGCAGCTGTCCTTGGGGCTACGGTGGTACTAGGCACTGTAAGCAGGTGGGAAGTGCGTGCATCTCGGGCTCATGGTGGAGGTTAAATGAGGCCATGGGTTCAGGAAAGCCCTCAGCACAGTACCCGGTATATAGTAAGTGCTCTGGAAGCGGTGGTCCTCCTCTAAACTGGCTGTTCCCTCTGGTGCAGATGGTGAAAGGCTACTCCAACCGGGCCCGGAAGGCCCGCCTTGCCGAGCCCCAGCTGCAGGACCACAACGACCTGGGCCTGTTTGGTGAGTGGCAGACGGAGGAGTACCAGCCGCCTGTGGCTGTGGACGGCAAGGTGAGGGCAGTGTTGTGACGGGTCAGTACCGGGCTGCTGCACACTGCTGCTGGCTAGACCGTCTGTGCTACCCTCTGCAGGTCCCCCGGAATGAGTTTGGGAACGTGTACCTCTTCCTGCCCAGCATGATGCCCATTGGCTGCGTCCAGCTCAACCTGCCCAACCTGCACCGCGTGGCCCGCAAGCTGGACATTGACTGTGTCCAGGCCATCACCGGCTTCGATTTCCATAAAGGCTACTCCCATCCCATGTGCGTGAGGGTCCTTCTGCAGCACCAGCAGGAGGGCTGGGCTGTCGTAGAGGGGGGGCAGGAAGTCGATGTGGGGGTTGAGGCCATTTTCCGGGTTTTACTCTGGATTTGCCAAGTCAGCCTTAACACTTTACCTTTTCCTTTTACACTTTGACTCGGGCTGACTCTGCCTCTATCCAGAGGCAGCAAAACCAATGACACCACATGCTCGTGATGCTTGATGAAAACCGTCTCCTGGGGGTTGGGGACAAGGGACCAGGCGAGGTCAGCACGCTTCTTGGTTAGGTGACCTCTGTCATCCCAGTGGGTGGGGGTGGGTCTGGGGAAGACGTAGGGCCGGAGTCCACAGGCCTGCCTCCTGCACGGGTGCTGTCGGCAGCTAGGGCTGGGACTGCAGATACCTGATGCTGGAAATTTTTTGGGGAGCAGCTGGTTGGCCTCTGCAAGGGGGAGGCGAGGCCAGAGGGAGGCGAGGCCGGAGGCGGCAGGCTCAAGTAAGGCCATCCATGTTGCATCCTTACAGAACCGATGGGTACATTGTCTGCGAGGAATACAAAGATGTGCTTCTAGCTGCCTGGGAGAAGGAGCAGGCGCTCATTGAGAAGCGGGAGAAGGAGGTGAGCCATGTGGCCGGGGCGGGCTGGGTGGGGGCCTGAGGTGAAAGCAGAAGGGCAGGGAACACGAGCCCCCACGTGGGGGCAGGTGCCTCACTTGCACTGTGGGTAACAGGAGGGACCGCAGACCCCGAAGCTCTTTCCAGCTCTCAGACTGCAGAGGGCACCCTAGGGAGCCATCCCTGGATAAACAGGGTCCTGTCCGTGCCTCACCATCCGGCATCCCTGTCCACTGTGTACCTGGATCCCGGCTCTGGTGGCTGCCGCACCTGCCATCCACCACTGCCTTTGCTGAAAGGCATTGCCGGTGGTCCAAGCCTCCTCCTTAAAGATGTTCAAGTTGCTAACAGTTAAAAAGAGGCTTCTGTTTTGGTGCCTTTTACATGCATCACTTTATAAAATCATGCTCCTTTAAAACAGACGTGGCATGGTTGAGAAACTCTTTTAACCAAAGAATCTTATTTTGGATCTTTAGATCTTCAGATGTTCATAGGTTCCATCTAGACGCTTTCCCTGGAAGTGACAGTACTTAACATTTTGTGTTCTTTGTTTTGCCTGCAGAAAAGAGAGAAACGGGCCCTCGGGAACTGGAAGCTGCTGGTCAGGGGACTGCTCATCAGGGAGAGGCTGAAGCTTCGCTATGGGGACAAGGTCAGTGTGGCTTTTTTGGAAAGAGACAAGCTCAGGTGGAAGAGGGGGACTCAGAACCCTGGGCCCGGATTCTGCCCAGAGATGCCTTGTGTTTTGTCACCAGAGTTCTGTGTCTCTGAGGCACCTGTGTCCTTAACTTTCCTTGTTGGGAACAGTGTCCCTGGAGTCTGCCTCAGCTGTCCTTCCAGCCCTCAGCCCAACAACCCCCTTTTCCTGCTCCCATCTGCCACAAGCAAGTGCATGCTGGGGTCTGAGCTCTTGCTGAGCCCATCCAGGAAGGGACAGGCACCATGTGTGTCTGTGTTTGACGTGCCCTCCGTAGCCTGGCCACACTTCCTGTGCCTGTGACTATCCTCCAGGCCTGGGGTTGCTCACTTAAGTCGTGTTTCATGGTACCTGCCCTGGGCTGGGCCAGCCTGTGTGAGGTGGATGTGTCACCCTCAGAGGGTCTCCCAGAGGGGCAGAGGCCCCTCCACATGGTTATGTGGTGAGATCAGTATTGGGTTGGAAATGTGCTCTTGGAACAGCTATAACCACACCCGTTTTCTCCCTGTCTGCAACTCCACATGCTGCCAGTTTGCCTTTAAAACTGGCAAAATATTTTTGTCATGCTCTTCCCTCAAATCCCCTGGGTGACCTCTCACCAGGCTCTATGTTGATTTCGTCCACCCATGTGCTCTACCTGCATCCAAACCCTCCATGCCCAGCTCCCCAGCGGGTCCCAGTCAGGGAGTGCCTCCTCGGAGCATTTGGCACAGAAAGCTGGTCCTGTGCAGTTGAAGACGTTAGTGCGCTTTTGTGCAGAAGTGAGGTAAAGAAGTGCAAAGCATCAGTCCTGTGATCTACATTCGGTTGTACGCTCCCTGAGCGCGGTCCCCGCATAAACATTTTTGTGTTTCCCAGCACTGAGCCCAGAGCAAGTTCTCCAGTCCCTGCTTGGTGGAGTCCCCAGTGTGAGGAAGGCTCTCCCCCAGCCCCATGTGGTGGCCCTCCCCGCCCTCCCAAAGCCACTGGCTTGGGGTGGGGGGTTGGGGTGGCTGCTGCTGGGGGCTTGACTGCCCTTTGGCGGTGCTCCCTGCCATCTGATGGCTTACTCGAGGCCCACCGTTGTCCCTCCCCATCCAGAGAGAGGAGAGAGCTCTCCAAGGACCTGCCGGAGGTGGACTGTCTTCTGATGAAGAGGAGGGGACCAGCTCTCAAGCAGAAGCATTGAGGATCCTGGCTGCCTCCTGGCCCCAGAACCGAGAGGCTGAAGAAGAACAGAAGCCAACCTGCCCTAAGAAGACCAAAAGGGAGAAGGCAGCTGCGGCCTCCCACCTGTTCCCTTTTGAGAGGCTGTGATGGGAGTGGCCACCTGTTGAACCCCACACCTGCTTTGGGGGATGCGCCGGCCCTGGTGGCTGTGGTATCTCCTGAGAAGGCAGAGAAGCAGCGTGTGCTATGGACGAGGGCCGGGGCACAGAGGGATTAAGCTGAGGGGGTGTTGTGGGTCTGGTCTGGCCCCGGGCCTTGTCGGATAGATGTGGGGTAGGGCTTTCAGAGCTGTCCGTCTCTGCACCCTATACTTTGAGCTCTGGGACACTTCCCAGGAGACTCCCCCACCACCTCGATGTTGCTCAGCCAGCCTTTGGAAATAGGAGTCCCATTTTCTTACAGAAACCACTGGGTGATTTAGAAATGCACCAGTCCCTTCTTCCAGGTGAGTTCTTCATCTGTCAGACCCTCATGCTTTTGCCTCTCCTGCAGCTGGTGGAGCCTTTCTCTCTGGGCCATGCCTTTTTCTCTCAGCCAGATGTACTAACACTGCCTAGTGCTGCCTCTTCATGGGGTAGGGAAAGCAAGTTGGGAAGTAAGGGCATCTCCAATTACGGTGGTAGCAGGACCCACTTTTGGAAGTAACATTTCAGGGTGTCAGAAGACTCAAACCAAGAGCTGAAATCAGGAAAGGAAACACACTGAGAGTTAAAGAAATGTTAGTGAAAGTGGATTAGTGTCAACCAGATTTTATCCACTGTGGATAAGTTTATAAAAGCTCTATGCATTGTAGATATTCAGGAGAAATAACTTTTGTAACATTTTGAGGAAAAAAATAAAACATTTACCTAAAAAGACTCAGCTCTGCGTTTTTCTTTCAGATTTATGGTCAGCTAAGAACAGCCGCATGACAGTGATTTGTCTGCATATGAGACTAAAGACCAGGTTTTGTTCTCAGGTAGATCGGGAACTCATCATTCCACACATGGAAATTTTTCTTCCTACGTTCAAGTGAGGAGAGATGTTACTTAACCTTTGACAGGAGCCGTTAAAAATCGGAGCCAGTTCTATCCAAGGGAAACAAACAAAACACTTGGGGTGTGACTCATCTGCAGTGAGAGCTTGGCTGGATGGTTGGTGTGGAACAACAAACCGGGGTTGCCGTGGAAACCACAGAGCCTTGCACTTCCGGACCCTAGAAGCAAGCAACCTGTTACTCACTCCGGCTGATGTCTGCTCCTTAGAGGCATTATGGAACCGAACCTCAGGTCTGACAAAGAAGAGGTGGTTTTGGGAAATCACCTGCTTCAGATCTTGTGGCAAAGAGTACACAGATTGTCCGCTCCAGGGCAGACAGTCCGCAGCTGCCCACTGCTTCTGAACAGGAGGCAAAAAGGGAAAAGGTGCTGTGCCACACGGCAGGCATGTCATGGGCTTGGTGCTCAAGGGAGAACAGCCTCACCGCCATTTTCTAGATGAGGAAGCTGAGAGGCAGGGATCGCAGACTCGCCACTGTCACACAGCCAGGCTTGGGGCTGGAACTCCGGTCTGTGCTGACCTAAAGCCCCAGGGTGGAGTGGCCCTGTCATATGGTGTCCCACTGTGGCTCCAGCCACCTCTTCTGACACATTCTGAAGTTGGGGGAGGTTTGAGTCCTTTAAATCAATCCAAAAACAAAGTGGGCTTTGGTAGGTACGGCTTCAAAGTGCTAAAACTATCGAGCTGTCCTTTTAAGAAAAATAGAAACCTATTTTAACCATACAAGCTACTTAGAACTGAATTCTAAAAATTCATTTGGTTCTTAGTTCTGTGGCTGAATTGTTTAAGAGAAATTTCAAAAAAAGAGTAACGGCAAGGTCCTATAAAAGCTATTTTAAAATTTATTTTGAATTTTTATCAAAAAATACAAAGATAATACAAATTTCATGATTTCCCAAAGACTTCAAATATTTAACATTCTTTTGCTCTTTAAAAACATGACTGAAATTTGTAGTAATTTAAAATCTGTACCAGAAAAAGTTACACAAACCAAATCCCACAGATAGCCACCTAGTCGTACTGTTTTCCAGAAGCATCCTTTAAGAGGTTAGAGATTCAGTGACTGCAGCAGTGAATACTGTATCAGTTCTTAGATCGAGAGATGTCATCTCTGGGGACAGCTGTCGGCATGAAGAATCTCAAGCCACCACAGACCTCGCAGGCTAACGAGACTGTTAGGGTGCTAGTTTTGCGAGTTCCCATCACTTATTCAACCACCAACCAATTAGCGAAAGCAGCCATTCCCAGCCAGGGAGAGTAAGTCCAAGTCATAAAAAGATAAAGGGTACACGAAGGATCTTTCAAATCATCAAGGTGACAACATTCTCGATCTTTCAGCGGGGGGTGAGCAGGAACAGGGTGAAGTACACGTAGATTGTACACAGCAGTGAAGCTATGGACGTTCTAGGAGTCACTCAGCGGCAGGTGCCCAGTGGCTTAAGGGAAAGCCTCACCCCTCTGCCCCCCAGTGAAAGGAATGAGGCCTGAGAGCTGCACAAGCCTCAGGCCTCCAGTTCCTGATTCAAGCTGATGGGGGTCATGCTGAGGGAGCCCACTTAGGAAAGCTTCCCACCTTTTCCTTTAATGGTTAGCTAAAAACTCAAAATTCATCTTCAAGGAAATCGGTAGTTTCTGATGCCAGAGGATGAAAGGAAATGCCTTTCCCCGCCTCGTACAAATTCCCATCTCCTCCCAGAATGGAAGCCCTTGGCAAGCGCTGGCTTCAAAAAAGCATCTTCGAGCCTTCCACTGGCCCCAAGTACTGACAGAGCAAACTTTCTTAAACCAGTAAGTCACACCCCCGTTTCATACATTCCTGTGCCTGAATGAACTTCAATGGACAGATTATAAGGAGTTTTTCTGTAACAGTCTGAATGGCTCATCATTTAAGCAGGGCTTTGTTAGTTTGAATCTGATTTGAAACAATTCCCTTTTCGGGTAGAAGACCCATGAAGCATATAACAAAGGCAAACAACCTTCGGGACCTCTGGAAATCCTACACACAAAGAGTTTCTGGCCAAACCATAAAATACACATTAAGCCCACCAAATGTCTCATTTTCCTCACCATGACCTCAGGGGAAGTCCTCTTTTTTGAATACCAAGGCGGATTCTGTGCCCAGGCTGGGTGGAGGGCGCCCTTGCATGGGGTGGGGGGGGAGGGGAGCGTGCTCAGTCTGTCCTGGCACTCGGCCCTGCTCAGGGACAGTGAGAACGCCGGCCCCTGTGGGCTCACAGTGGACACCAACTGTGACAGAGCCCTGGCACTTATCTCCAAGGAGAGGGGTGCGGCAAGTGATCGGGCAGCAGTCTGTGCAGTGTTACCACCTCCCAGTCTGCAGATTTCAGCTAAGCGAAACATGTCAACCGGCCACACATAGTCCCAAGACAAGGGAAGGAAGCTAGGAGGACACCTGTGACCCCGCCAGATGGGGACCGCCTTCTCACCAGAGCTGCCCACTGGCAAGCAAAACGGGGGGAACATGTAAACCAGTACCTGACACCTGTGCACATAGCCAAGTGTGGCCCCTCAAGAAGTGGAGCAGGTGCAGAATCGAAAATTGACTTGGGGTCAAGAGGGGTGGGGGGAGAGGGGGAGGAGGAGGATCCTGAAGCTCACACGGGTGGGGATGGGCTCCAGGGCCTGATTCACTCCAGCTTCTTGGCCGGTACCTGCGTCCGAGCAATGATGATGGGCACCAGGGCCAGGGAGCCGATGAAGAGGGCCCACAGGGGCCGGTAGAAGAGCCAGCCGGCAGCTACGGTTAGCAGGGTCAGCGACGTGGCCACGCAGAAGGCAAAGGCTTTCAGGCCGATGTTGACCAGGTCTCGGAAGATGGGAAACCAGTCCACTGTGGGGAAGAGAAAGCTGGTGAGACTTCTGAGGCCACCAGGCTCCGCATCACATGAGGTGAGCAGGTCGCTCCTGTCTGTAGACGAGGATGGGCTGACGATGTCCAGTCTGGACAGGCGGGGTTTGGGGCAGAAGGCGAACAGCCTCCCATGAGAGCTGGTGGATCCAGAGAAGGTGTGTGCCCCTGGTACCATGCACCGCTCCAGGAGCAGGCAGGTGGAAGTGTCTTGTAGCCTTTAAGACTGTGGATGTCACTCTCAGTCGCAAGCCAAGAGAAGACGTCTGGTCGCAATGGTGGCATGTTCCATTTGCCACACTGGCCCAGTATGGTGAAGTCTAGGACCCAGCTAATCCATCTGGACTTACTCTGTCCTTGGCCTGTCTATCCCTCCAGGTTGGCATTCCCTAACTGATGTCAGTCCGTGGGGGTATTCCCCCTCAGTTCCAGAAGGCCCCCGCAGTCTGTTGCCACTGGGTTTGCAGAGCAAGGCCTGCTGCCCTGCCATGACTACACGAGCCTGCAGGCCGCTTCTTGGCTCCTCTTGGTCTGTTCCCACCAATACCCCACCATGGCCCTCCTAATAAGCAGAGTTCATGTTTTTGCGCATCGACCATATGTTGGGCACCGTGTGGACCATCTCTTCAAACCCTTGTGCCCGCCTGGGGAGGCTGGTATTATTCTTACCCTCCTTTTACCCACAAGGTCACTGAGGCCCAGGGAGTTCAACTTGCCCAATGTCCTGCAGCTAGAAAGTGCCAGACCCAGGTTTTAAACCCAAGACTGTCTGAGCCCAGAACCTGAGCTCTTAGCCATGGTTCTGAGCCTTGAGAGGACAGGGACTTTGTTCTACTCATTGCATTTCTCTCTGGAGCTTAGAGTGGTGTCCTACACAGCAGGCACTCAATAAGTACTCACTGCCTCAGTGAATGAGGGCTTCTGCCTTGTAACTTCCCCAGTCACTCCACCTGCACTTCTGACCGACTCCGAGAATGCCTTGGAGGGGAGGAAGTGTCCTTTTTCCTCCTAGCCTGGGAGGTACTGTGGCCAGACCTCTTCCCAGCCAGAAAGGGTAAAGAGGGGAGAGGTTTCCATGTGGCCCGGCACAGGCTGGACACAGTCAGCAGACTCGGTATGGACACATTGGGGTAAAGGCTTGCCTGTGAGTCCCCTGAGATGCCATCCTCCCAGATCAACAGTGTGGGGCCAGCACTTACTCAGTCACCCAGGGCCTCAGTCCTACAACAGGCTGGGTCACCTGGCAACTGCTGGGCTCACGGGTGCCAACTCTGGCCAAGTGTGTCGCCCAGCACTCTGCCTTGTGCTCCAACTTGTTGGTTGCCCCAAACTGGGCCCAGGTCTTGGGGTGGGGAGGGAACCACATGGTTTGGGGGGTGTTTCCTATTTGCCAAACATTCACAAAACTCTGTCTACAAGGTGAGGTAACTGAAGCTGAGACAGGAAAGAGCACGGCCCCAGTGTCCCAGAACTCTGACGTAGCCGATCCAGGGCTGGCTCACTGCAGAGGCTGGCTAGCCTGCTCGCTGTGCTTCTTCCCTTGTGGAGTAAAGGGTTAAAGGAAGGAGCAGGTGGGCTGAGGACAGATGGCCCTCATATCCCCAGGGCTAGACCAGCCTCCTAGGAGCTGGCACTCCCCACCCCACCCCTGAAAGCCTTTATCCTTCGTGTCTGTCTTCCTCGGCCCATTCAGTGGGCCCGGTGCTGTGGAGCAGGACACAGACATGGACCAGATGCCCGCTCTCGGCCCCGAAGAGCACTGCGGGCTGGAAAGGGCCACGGGCGGTGTGAGCAGCACAGAGGCGGCACACGGGCCCACACGAGGGTGAACAAGATCCCCCCTGACCTGTCTGCACACCTACCCAAGGTGTAGAGGATCCGGGTCATGAGGGTGAGGCCCATGAACATGGCCATCCAGCCGGCAGCCCGCAGGCCCCATGTCTTCATGGAGTTGCTCTTCTGTTCTCTACGAAACACCTCCTGCAGGACAAGGCCGAGGAGAGGTGTCACGTCTCCGGTCTCCCAGGGCCCCCCAGTCTCCCCGGTTGGCAGGGCAGGTGCCAAGGGGTGCATTCCATGCCCACCTAGGAGCCGCTGGCCGTTTCCGAGCAGACAGGACGTAAGGGCACCTCGCCTGCCCAGGCCTAAGCGTCTGCCCCGTAGGTGAAGGTAAGAGTCCTTAGCCCATCGCCTCGGCTGGCATGCACCTGGCCCTCCCTCCAACAGCAGTGTGCGCGGTGCTTCACCTCAGATGCTCTTCCTGCGACTCTGGAATGCCTCAACTTCCACGTCGCCCCTGCTTCTCCGCACCTGCAGCTGCCCCCTCCCTCGGGCTGCCCTCTGCACCTCGGCGGCAGCATCAGTCCCATGTCCTCCCCGCCAGTGTCCCCCCCACCCCCCCAGCTTCCAGCTACAGCCCTGGGCTGGGCCTTCCGCTGCCCACATGCTGTCCAACACCGACCCTGCAGCCTCCCTGACGCCTGGTCCTCTCTGTCACATCCCCCTCAGTGAGTGCTACAGCCACCTCCTGCCTGCACATGCCACGACTGGGGTGTTTCACGGCTTGTGCCTCCCTGCAGGGACCACCTAAATCCAGGGACCACCTAAATCCTATCAATACTGTGTCCCCGTTTCCCTAAATCTCTCACCACCATTACGCTTTCTCACCAGGACCACTCCAAGAGCCTCCTCCCACTGGTCTCCCTGCTTCCGTCACCTCCTCCCCCATGGCCCTCAGCCAAGGCCCTGCCGCCTGTCTGGGACCAGGTCAAGTGTCCACCTCTTGCCCCCGGGCCTTTGCACATGTGCTGGCTCCACCTGGAGCTGGTTTGCCCACAGTCCTGCCCCGCCAGCTCCCACACTTCTTCCAGTGTTGGCCTGAATGGTGTTTCTTTGGAGAGGCCCCCATCGTTATCTAGGACAATAACAGTTACAGCAGCTAACACTTAGTGTCTGCCATCTATCAGTCACTGTCCTCAGTGCTTTCCAGCATTGCTTTACTTAAACCTGAAACTAACTTCACAAGGTAGATATGCTCATCTCCAGTTTACAGATAAGGAAACTGAGCCTCAGAATAAATGGATATGTAATCTTTACAACAACTAAAGTAGGGATCATAATTCTTATTCTCCAAGAAGATAAACAATGGGCCCAAGGTCTTGTAGCCCATGGAAGGCAGAGCGGGGCTTGAACTGGGGCCATGTCCGGGGTCCACACTTGTCCACGCACAACCCTCCTGCCTCTGGGACTGGAATCTGGGCGTCCTGACTCACGGGGTCTGGGTTCCTCCTCAGGGCCCTCACCACCTCTATGGCTCAGGACCTTCTCTCCCGGCTTGGCAGAGACCCCAGACCCTGTGCCGGAGGCCCAAGGTGGTCAGTGTGGTCCGAGACTTCCCGCCTGGGAAGTTTGGAGGCCACTCCTCTCTGGGGGGACAGCGCGGAGACCCGGGCCTCCACTTGCAGGGGGCTGAAGTGCAGAGAGCTGCTGGAGAGAGAGGTGGCCTCAGCAGGGCCTCCTAATTTTAGAAAGTCCCTGAGAGCTGCCGATGGAAAGGGTGACTCATGCACGCCCAAGTGGGAGGTGGCAGCTGCGCCCCAAGGATGGTAACCGGCTGCCACACCCTGTTCCTGGATAAAGGAAAAGGCCAGGCCCATCACCACCTGGAGCTGGGGGCTAAAGTGAGAAAGACAGCAGTTGAGGGCCTAATAACAGGGTTGGAAGGCCACAGCTACGCCCTATCCCCCCTGCCACTAGCCCTTTCTCTTATGGATTGCAAAGTCCTGCAGTCCTACTCCAGGCAAGCCCAGAACCAGTGACACACGGTGTTCACCAACAATGCAAAACAATTTTTCCCTTAAAGAGAAGGGTTTCTGCCTAGAGAAGAGAGGCTAAGTTTTAGGGCCTGCAACAGAACTACCCACCATCAGCGCGAGGACAGGACTCCAGTGACACATGACCCTCCCCAGTTTACAGATGGGGATGGGGTATGGCCCTCACTCCTGTCCAGGACTCTGTGGCCCTAAATCCTCCCACTTTCCTGAAGCTCTGAAAGAAGTCCCACACCCCTATGGAGGCCCCTGCCCACCGGGTAGCCCTGCCTCCTCTGGGCAGCACCTGCCAGGGGAACCCTGGTGCTCCCGTTCCTGCCTCAGCGACCGCCTGACCCCCACATGCTGCTGGCTGAGTCCACCTTCTTCACTTGTGATGCAGCCAAACTGTCACTCAGAGAGGCCTCCACTGACCCCTCTGCTGACCTCCTCTGCACCCCCCTTCACAACACTCAGCACAAGGGTATCCTCCCTCACTGCTTCTTCTGGTGAGTCGCCCCCACAGGAGACTAGAAGCCTGAGGAGTAGGAGGGGTGTGCTGTGCTCCCTCTTCTCCCCTTCATGCTGCACACACAGGGAGGCTTACTCCTTCCGTTTGCAGGGGCCATGCCTGCCCCCCCCGCCCCCCCACCCCGTGCCCTCACACAAATGGAGCCGCAGCGACTCACCTCTGCCGAGAAGTCCCCATGGTGCAGGAGAAGCAAGGTATCCCCAGACTTGGTGGAGTAGGGGAGTAGCTGGTCACCCCGCTGCCGGGCGATCACGGTGACCTGGTCAGAGACCTTAGCGTCAGAGCCTGGCCCGGCCCAGCACCTCTCGCGCTGTGTTCCCCCCGGGGCAGCTGGGCTGAGCTGCTTTGTTTCAGGCTCCAGGGAGGACCCCGCGCAGGGGAAGGGCTGGGACTTCAGGTGACAGGGTCAGGCACCTGAGACCGAGTAGTTATCGGGCAAAAACTAGGGGCCGGGGGGGGAAGAAAAGCTGCACGCAATTGGCAGAACTCTCACCAGCATCACTAGGCAGTCCCCGCAAAGCTGCCCGGGAGCAGCCCCGTAACCTGCGGCCCACGGACGCCCGCAGACAGCTGTCCAGCCCACGGGCTCTGAAGCCGCTCAGAGGCAGGGCCGCCCGGGTACGGAGGGGAGTGCATGCACACGTGGCCTAGAGGAGGGGTCCCCCCACTCAGGGCACCGCGCACAGTGGGAGCTGAGAAGGCCCTGCCTGGCTCGGCCCCGGGGAAGCCGGTTACCACGTGAGCTGGGCCCAGGTCAGGGTCGTCACCACTCAGCCCCGCATAGGAGAAGGACACGCGTAGGTCTCCAACCTGGGGGTGGAAGAGAAGTGGGCTGCGGTACGGCAGGAGCAGCCAGCCTGGGCCTGTGTCCATGGCCCCGTCGAATCCCAAAGCTCACACGCTCTTCCCGCCTGCACACTGTTGCCCAGGTGCCCCCAGCACCTCGAGGCTTCTCCCCTCCAATCACATTTGGCCAAGCAGTTCAACTGAATTGAAACCGTGTCCCAAGTAGGAATGTGTCCCCTGTGTGTTGTCCAAGGGGCGGTACTCCCAGGGCCCTGATCTCCGCTGTGTAGCAGCCAAGCCCCTACATACCTCCGGATACTTGGGGTTTTCGCTGTGGTAGAAGTAGTCTCCCCGGCGAATGATGTCCACGTGCGGGTCCTCTAGCTTGGACAGGCTCAGCGGTTTGAAGTTGTCCACTTTGTCAATGAGGCCTGGAGAGTGTGCAGCGGTCACAACAGTGGTGTGCAAACAACCTCCCCCCCATCGGCACACCCCTTGGCCTGACCTCCTTCCCACCGGAAGCACCCTTCTCCAACCCCTCCTTCTGTACTGCGGGGTCCCCTTCAGTCTCTGCCTCCTCCAGGAAGCCTTCCTGTCTGCCCTCCTGGCCAGCAGGAGCCACTGCAGCTCTGGGAACAGCCTGAGCCCTGCACCCCTTCTGCCTCGGATGCCGTTACCTGTCTATGCCAGGGTCCCCTGCTGCGTGCAGTACCCTTGAGGCTGGGGCTGCCTGGCACAGCAGCCACCGGTGAAGCGACAAGGCAGATGGCAGACAAGCTAGGCCCTGGAGCTTCCTGGCAGAGCGCTGGGACTCCACCCCTCCTCCCCTGCCCTGGCTACTTGGTGCCTACGTGTTTTCTCTCCCACGCCAGGTGCTGCCTTGTCCCTGAAGAACCTCTCTTTGGAGTCACTTGGGGGGTGGCTGCCTGCAATGAATTGCTCACCCCTTGGGGGGCGGCCTTGTCTCTATCACTGGCTCTCAGCTTTGTCTGATCAGATCAGGCACCAGCAAGGCCTGATAGTTATTCTCTGGAAGAGACCATGTCTTGGAGGAGCCTGGCTGGGGTGGGGCTCTTCTGTACAAGCTCATCCCGCACCTGTACCTGCACCGCTCCTGGGAGGCAGCCAAGTAGAAGCACAGGGCCTCTGGGTGCTGCTGGCTCATCTGAAGGGGCTGGAGACTCACCTGCTGAGAGGAAGAATCTGCCAATCTGGACGAAGGGGGCTGTGGCCGTGAATGACTCCACTGCCATCGCGCTGTGGGAGAGAGAAGGTGCTACTGGCAGAGTATGGCGCCGGCCGGGAGCTCTGCGGGTTTCTTTGGGTTATGCCCTGCAGGGTTCCCACCCGGGGGGCTCCTGCAAGTCCAGACCAGCCCAGGCACTTTGTCTTCACCACACCTACCCCCAGGATGCTCCTGTCCTCCTCGCCCGAGTAAAGCACCCTTCTCCTGTCTCCTATGGCCCAGTGCTTCATACCTCCTTGCCTAGGCCCCTACCGGCCTGTCCCTCCCCAGCCACCTATTGTCAGATGGACCTTCTGTGGACTTCACAGCCTCCCTGACCCTTCCCAGCCCCAAGGAGCTCCCAACCCCTGTGCCAGGAGGCACAGCCCTGCCCAAGCCACGCTCCAGCGCTAAGACCACCTCACCACCTCCATTTCTCTGACCTAGCCGCTCTCTGCCAAAATCCTACAAAGGCCCACATCAAATTCCATTGCCTCCTGAACACCCTTCTTGATTATCTTCCCACCCACATGGCTATTCCCACCCTGGCTCTGGACATGCAAGTTCCTTCAGGCACTCGGTCCAGGCCTTTTGTTCTTGACTAGTGTGAGGGGAGCCTGTGTGGGCTCAGGAAGTTGGGTCCTGCCCAGCCAGGGAGTTGGCCTCAGAACCAAGTCCCCGACTTTCATCAGTTCACGAGGCAGAAGGAACTCAATCCCATCACTCAGATGAGGAAGCTGAGGCTGGGGACCCTTGAGGAGCAGGCAAGACTGTGCTCAGGCCTGGGCACCCAGCTCTCACCTGGGATTCTTGTGGCCAATCTCCCGGTCGAAATTTCTGCTGTTGACGATTTCTGACCTCCATTCGGTGTCTGTCACAGGGAGAGGGAACAACTCAGAAACATGGTAAGAGCAGCCACATGTCTGAGGCCCACTGGCTCTGTGTCCTTTTATCTAAGCCTGTGGTCACTTCAGTGCTGGAAGGGTGGCTTCTGGAACCTCACTGGATGGAACAGCAGGACCCCGAGGACCGGCACCCAGGGTTTCCGATGCCTGGTTCCACGCCTTCCCCACCGCCGTCAGTCTCCACTAAGGGCAGAGGCCCCATGTATGCGGGGATGAGGGGTGGCGGTACTCACTGTAGGAGTACCTTGTCTCTGTCTTCACCTGCCCATCTTCAGTGTACTCCCTGTGGGGAAAGCACAGGCAGCCCCAGAGTTAGCCTCTCACCCCAGAAGCATTCCCATCTCTAAACATCTCCAGCTGGAAGCAACTCAGGCCACCAGGTCAAAAACCCTAAATGAGAGCAGACCTTGTCTGGAGCAGCCCGGTAACAGAGTGCTGACTCCCCACCATGCAGTCCTCTCCACCCCCTTGAAGGCCCACGCTGAAGAAAAGAGCTTTCTCATCCTGAGTTGAAATGTGCTTCCACTAGGCCCGCACCAAGGGCAGCAGCCCTGCCCTAAGCTCAGAGACCTGGCCGCACCCTCTGTGCCTGACAGCCCCACAGAGGCCCCCCTTCTCCGGCTGCCTTGGCTCCCCTAGCCACCTCCTCACCCCTCACTCACAGTCCATGCTGCTCAGCTCCAAGGGGCCCCTGCCTGCCTAAGGACGCCTGCCCTCAGACTCGTACTAGAACAGAGAGGACATAGTTCGAGGTCATCTCTACTCTGGTCTGGGAGAGGACACAGAGCCCACACATAGGAAAGCACTGTCTGCAGCCTGGATCAAGACATGTCTCGAGCCTGGGCATCCCCCGATGGGGTAGTACACAAGTGGGCTAATTCGTCTTCGTCCTTCTTGGAGCCACTCTCATTAGAAGCATCAAGATCAAAAGCCACCTGTGTTGTATCCCAATACCTGTCACTCCAGTATTCCTGCTTGAGGCGTCAGTCCCTGGCCCCTCACCTGGACTCCTCGGTTTCCACCCACTGGTACATTTCCACATGCCGGCGTAGCTTCACAGCTGGGAGGCGGACCCCGTAGTTTGGATCAGACAAGAGCTTTGAAAAGAATCACACAAGTCAAAAACACAGAACAGAGGCCAAGGCTCCCATGAGCCCAGGATGCCAGAGAAAGAGGGACTGGACAAGAGAAAGGCACAAAGGACAGCGACACAGTGGAGACTACCATGGCTATCTCGGGCGGGAGAGTCGGGTGAGGCTGCCCATCCTAAGTCCTTCACACCCACTGCCCGGGGACCGGGAGCCTCATGGTCCTGGCTTGGTTGGCAAGGTCCGATGGCATAGCGCCAACAACAGTGTACTTAGGGTTCAAACACAAGAGATCCGACAACTGGAGTCCCTTTCAGCCCTGTGCCAGCCACACACGCTGAGCCTAACCGCTAAAGCACCTTGTTGTAAGGCTCTGGCCGTGGGCCAAGCACCGTGCCGAGATGTGAGCGACCTAATCCCACTGACTGCTCAGAGGAGGTATGCTCTGCATTTTACAGATAAAGATGCTGAGACTCAAGTGATTGGTCCACACAGCTGCTGAGTGATGCGGCCGGGAGTCACACATGTGTGCCCATCTCCAGAGCCCACATGCTCAAAATCCTCACCCAGACAACATCCAGCCACGTGCCCTGAGCATCTGGTGGGGTCAGCAACCTTTCCCAAACGTACCTTGGACGTCCGCAGGGCCCCAATGATGTGTACCAGCCTTCCCTCATTCTCTGGGGCCACGGTGTGGATGCTGTCAGGGGACACCACAAGTGAGAGCCCCTCAGCCAGGGAAGTTGCTGTCTTCAGTGCACGGCCCTGTGAGCAAAAGGGAGTGAGGCCACCTTTCAACTTAGGTGTGGTTCAACAGTTGTGCTCATGGCAGTGTATCCCAGCAGCCTGGGGCCTTGGGAAGCATGGAGACTCATCTCCCCCTTTTACAGTTGGAAACTGAGGCCTGGCGAGTGGCACGGTTGGAACTGGAGCCAAAGACTCCTGCTTTCCCAGGCAGCCCTCTTCTTGCTGCACACCCCAACCCCCCTAATTCTCAGCACCACCCCATGCTGGGAACAGCTGGTGCTTTTGTCTGTGTGCCCCCCCCTCATCTTACTCTGCCTTTTTCCCTCCACTCCTGAGTCCTCATAGTTTCTATGGGCCCATCTGTACTGCTGCCCAAAACATGTGACCCAGGCCTAGCCAATCAGAACATGGGTCCACTGTCCACAGGGATTAGTTCAGAGAGAGGACTGAGACAAGCCGGGACACTAACCCATTTCTCTGCAACTGTTGCTAAGTTGATTTTGGAAGAGATGGGGCTGCTAAGTTAAGAGGCAACAGATGGAAAAATGGAGACTCCTAGGGACCCAACATGAACACCTGGATCCAGCCATGCCTGAACCTATTGCCACCCCAGGATTTTAGGCATGTGAACCAATCCATTTGTCTTCCTACTTAGGGCAGTTATGAGACAGGTCACAAGAGAAAGAATTCTGATTAATTCAGCACCATCACCCTCCCCCTCCACCCCACTTGTTGTAAAATCTAGGTAGGCCCTATTAGCACATCCAGCCTCTGGATTCATAGCCTTTGCTCTCTGATACTGCAGGGACCCTCACTCTGCACAGAGGGATGCCAGACATTTTACCTCATTGGTGAAAATTAAGTAGAAGGAGAGCAGGAAGGTCATGAGACCCACAAACATCCCACCCGAGGTCTCGCTGAGCCGTTCCAAGAAGCCTGGCTGGTGGCTGGTTGTCATTTTGACATGTTCTCTCCTGTTAGTCGTACTGGAATACTGAGGAAAAAATATTTTAAGAAATCAAAATGAAAATCAGTTTTTTAAAAAGTAAATTGAATTTTGCTATTTGTGTATACTAGTTTCAATTATATACAGTAAAAATGCACAGACATTAAGCATAAAGTTTGATGGATTTTGACAAATGCTTATCCTATTTGACGGACACCCAGATCAAGATACGGGACGCTTCTATCATCCCAGAAGTTACCTTGTGCCTCTTTCCTGCCAATACTCCTCTCTTCCCACCTCCTAGTGGTAACAACTCCTTGAGTTTGTATCATTACAGATGAATCTTGCCTCTTGCGGAAGCTGATATAAATGGGGCCATCATACAGCACAACCTCTTTTCTGTCCAGATTCTGAGATGGGTCATCTACACTGCGGTGGTAGCTCATTCCTTTACATGGCTCAGTAGTACTCTGTCTAGGAGCATCCCAGCATTTGCTGACTCGGCCACCAGTGGATGGATATTATGATTGTTTCCAGTTTTTAGCTATTATAAACAATGCTTCCATGAACATTCCTGTACAAGTCTTTATGAAGACATGTGCTTTCATTTCCCTTTGTATTGGGTAACGAGTACCCATGGAGGAGGGAAATTGCTGGATCACAGGGATGATGTGTGTTTTTAAGAAACTGCCAAACTGTTTTACAAAGAGGTTATCAGACATACATTATTAATTCGATTCAACAAACTTGAACAACACTTGAACACTTCAGCTTCCCAAGGGCTGTGCTGGGTCTTGCAGGGGTGAGGGGAGGCTGCAGGGCCACTGAGCTGCAGGCACAAATAGTACTAAGCCGTGCTGAGTGTTCAGTGAGGAGCAGGTCCAGTGCCAAATGAGGGACCCCTGCCGGCTGGGGGATCCCAGCAGGTTCTAGGGCCTGAGCAGATGGTGTTGAATACAGATCTCAGAGGCAGACCCTGGAGTACATCCCTAGTAGCGTCAGTGGGTCAAGTTTCATCCAGGCAATAACGGAAGTATGGTTTGAAGTGTGGCCATTGCGGACTATCATTGTCAATGGCAGAATTCCAGAGCCACAAGGAGTGGGTTTCAATTCAGGCTACAGGACCTGGGGCGAGCAATTAACCCCTTTATGCCCTCCATTTCCTCGTCAGTAAAATGGGGATAAAAATCCAGTATACAGGGTTCTGGTAAGAACCAAAGGTCTTAATTATCAGACAGCTCAGTGCCTAGGACATGGGCCATAATGTATGGGTGCAAAGGGTGGGAATGTTATCACCTTTCTCTGCAATGGACAGCAAGATCGGTACCATGGCTGGGGGTGCGCTGACAAAAGTGGCAAAGGTGTAAAGTGGTTCCGAGATGTGTACTCAGAGTGAGCCAAGCCCCTGGCACAGGGACCAGAGGAGAGATTCGGATTAATCTCTGCCTGAATAAGGCTGATGCCATATTCTCTGACTGTCCCCCAATACCCCCAGCCCAGGCCTGCCAGAGTCCAGATGTCCATTAGATTCAGAAATGGACTTAAATTTCCACACCATTGGGAAACATTAGTAGAGCAGTTCACTGCAGGCAGGTAGGTGACCATCAAACATAATGATGACAGTGGCAACACGCCAGTCTGTCAAAGGTCAGGCACAGGAAAGCTATTGCTATCCCATTTCACGGATGAGGAAAACAAGGCTCATCAGCCCAGATCACTCAGCCTCTAAGAGGGAGAGTTAGGTTTCAAATCTGGACAGACCAGAGGCCATTCTCCGACCACTTTGCTCCAAGCCACATTCCTCATAAGGAGGAGATGAACACTGGGCCATAAGGAGAGCTGAACGCTGGGAGCCAGCTGCAGAGAGCGTCAGGAAAAGGAGCCCATTCCGCTATTAGAGCACAGCCCCAAAACTGGAAGCCAGCAGGCCATGATTTCCTTCTGGGCCTCCCCTCAGCATCCATCTAGGAGCCAATGTCAAAGAGAGGAGCTCATGGAAGGGTTTGGAGGGAAGAAAGAAAGGCTCAGGAAGGTACCTCAGTCTACGGTAGGGGTAGGGTGGGCTGTGACAGGGCACACTCTGCCCACATTCCAAAACAAAATCCCAGTAAACATGGAGGGTCTTGGAATGGAGGATGACGGTGATTTCCTCCACCCATATCTCCCTAATGGACTCTTTCCCTAACCTGAGGGAGATCTTCCAGTGCCTCTCTTCTTCCCCTTCAAGGTCATCTTTGAGCTCCTTATCTTGATGTTGGCTCCTTGATATGTGCTGAATATATACATGGGTCTTCAGGGAGCACTCTAGGCTCAGGATCAAAGAGCACTGAGTGATGGAACAGAAGCTGACACACAGACCCTGAGAATTACTAGCTGTGCAACCCTGCGTTAGTTGCTCTACCTCTCTGATCCAGTTTACTCCCATATAAAATGGCGATAGTTCACAGTACCTCTGTCACAGGGCAGTTCTGTTGTTATACCAATTAAGAAATCCTGTCGCCTCCCTGCTCCACCCCCCCAGCTTCAGATCTTTCTTCCTCACCAGGCCTGGTGGCTCCTGTAAGCGTGCACCCAGCTCCTGGGTGACTCAGCAAAGGTTTGGCACAGAAGATACCCACATTCATACACATTCCTTGGCAAAGGGCACGTGCCAGTATACCCAAGACAGTCTGTGCCCACTAGGGACATCTGTGTCAGACTGTGAATATAGTTTTTTTTCATGTCTTAAGCTCCTTCTATGCACCAGGCACTGTAGGAAGCACAGACTAACTCCCTTAAACTTCACACTAACAGATCCCACGAAGAAACACAAACCCAGAGTGATTAGGGCCACACCGCTTCTGACAGGAAGAAACTGGATTTGCCCCCAGGTCTGCCTGACTCCAAAGCCTGCTGTCTTCAGTATCTTTCTGTGAAGTAGCTGGCCAAGCCAGCCGTGAGGCCCTGGGCAAGTGCCTTCACCTGCTGGGGGAAATTCTCCATCTGTAGAACATGGTATGGGGGCAGGCTGGTCTCTGGGCTGTCCTCTCCCCCTGGCAGACCCTGGGTCCCGGACTACCTCTGAAATTTTTCCAGGGGCAGCATTCGCAGTTTCTAGGTCTCTCAGACAACTCCAATTGAGGCGGAGCACACTAGGGCTGTCAGTGATACAAACCCTCCTCTCCAGGGGTGTAGGGGGCAGAGAGGGATCTTGGGGACAGAGGAGGGGCTGGAAGGAGGGTGTAACAGGCCAGGGGAGAGCAGCTAGGACACTCCAGCAAAGCAGGAGGGAGGGAGCGTCCTGGGGCTGGCAGGGCACCAGGGCTGGCTCCAGAAGCACTTTCACACAGGAGCGAAATGGTGAGTCACCAGACTCTCCCACACCCAGCACCGCGGTGGGAGGTGCTGCTCGGTTTGTTGAATGAATGTTGGGCTTAAATCTTAAATCGAAAGGTTCCTGAGAAGGGTAGGCTGCAGGGACAAAAGGCCCACAGGCTTTTGAAAGGAAGCACCTGCAGCCATGACGTCTCTAACCAAATACATCTAGGAAGACAAGGGGCTGGGCAGAGGGAAATGCTCCCTCTCACAGTCATCCTAACTCCTCCTCTCTCAATCTCGCCCGCACCCCTTTGCAGCATCACAGCCTCGGTTTACACGCTTCCCCAGGGCGGGGAACTCCCTGCCCGCCCGCACAACCCAGTCTGTCAGTTGATGAATAAGCTCCACCTGAGCGGTATCGGCTTCCCCACCCTTCCCGCGGACCTGCTCCTTCGGGGGTCGCTTCCAGTTCTCAGAGCCCATAAAGGAGAAGCCCAAGGGCCCGGGTGGCAGCTGAGAATGAAAGGAGGGGCTGCGAGAAGGCGCCCTAGCACAAGGAGATCCCAATGCCGGGAACACCACTGAGTCTCTCTCCCGGCAAACGTGCGGTCCGACAAGAAGGTCCGGACAGACCAAGAGAGGTGAACGGACCTATTAGCTGCCAGAAACCCGGAACAAGGGCATGTAGAGGGAGATGGGGCCGGCCGCACACACAAGGGTCAGGCAGGCAAGACGGAGAGATGGGGGGAAATGGGTGGGGTCCAGCAGACCAGGAGACACTCACGTTCGCGGCCATGGTGGGACCCGGCTGGGCGCTCACCCACGCTGCGCTCGGCTACGGAACGGGTTGACCGCCTGAGTGCAAAGCCCAGAGGCCTCTCGTCCGACAAAGAGCTGCGAAAATCCGCGCGAAGCCTGGAATCAGAGAGGACGTGCAAAAGTTACAGCCCCGAGAGCCACAGCTTTCCTGCTCATGCGCGCCGCAGGGCCTCCTGGAAAATGTAGTCCGGGGTCAGGCGCTTTGGCCACTGAGTTACAGCACGTGCTGTACCTCATTGATGCGCCTGCGCACTGCAAGTCATTCCGGGATATGTAGTTCCTCTGGCCTTGAAGAGAAACCGAGCAGCGCTCGGCTTCTTGGGAAACGTAGTTCCCGGCTGTTTGGGGCCGGGCTGGGGCTGGGAGGTCGCAGAGGCAGGCGCGCGGCGGGCAGTCCTGGAGGGGGCGTTCCGCGTGGGCCTTGGAGCCGCCCGCCCTGCCCGAGAAGAGGTCACAGCGTGAGCCCGCCGCCGCCGGTGCTGCCACCACCGCTGTCGCCGCGAGGTCTGAGTGCCGGGGCTGCAGCCATGGCCTACTGCCGGCAGGAAGGTAGGCATGGCGGGCTGCCATGGAGACCGGCCTACGAGGGCCTGCAGGGGACATGCGGTTTTGCCACCCCGGCGACACTTAGGCCCCGGTGCCCCGCGACCCCACTGCAGGCGCGGGAGACTCTAGGCGCGGCCCGGGGTACCCTCTTCGGGACCCTTGGGAGGGCTGGGCAGTGGGGTCGCCACCTCCGCTTTGCAGATGAGAAAACCGAGACTGGGAGGAACGAGGCTGGTCCAAGGTCACTGTGAGACTCGAACCCGGACCTGAGAAGGACCGGCACGTGGGAGATTTAGTAAACTAGGCCAAGGGGGCACAGGAAGTGCTGAGCACGCTTCCTCTGGCTCGTAATTGGGATTTTTTTCTTTTTACTGTTGCTCTTACCACCCACCACGCGTTTGCATTTGTACTCGCTTTTTCACTGTCCCTCCTGAAAAGTTGCCACAGGGGTTAGGGGCTGTTCTGGAGTGGTAAAAGTGCCACCCACGTGGACATTTATTGAGCCCCTACTACGTACCAGGCACTTGTTCAAGAGTCTTTATAAGGCTTTCCACATGGATCTCGCGGCGATTTTTAGAATTATAAGTGAGGCTCTGTTATCTGCATTTTATCAAAGAGTGCACCCTAAGACACAGAGGTGGCTGGCCTAAGGCACTTGACCCCGAATTTCCTGGAGCTGGGGTTCGAGCTTCATCAGTCTGATCACAGAAACTGCACCATTCAGCCTGGGGCCCGCTGGATTCCAGGGAGCTCTCTTCTGGGAACCCCCCACCTTTCTAACGAAGTGCCCATCTCCACCCATTTTCTCTTTGCTTCATCTGTTTTTACCTCTACTGAAGAACCCAGGAGTCTCTTGGCTGGAGTACAAGCGCCTCCCCACACACTGCCATTAACTGGCTTTTTGGCCCTGAGCTGCCACCTAACCCTTCCAGGCCCCAGTTTCCAATGGTACAATGAAAAGTTGGTCTTCATTCATTTAGCAAGGTACTCAGGGGCATCTTCTCTGTGCCTGGCAGTTATGGTGGACACATGAGAATATAAAACTACAAAGAGTTGGAACTCACCCAGAAATTCTTTAGGGAATAGTCAGTCTGATTCCCTCAGTTTAATTCAGGGAATCTGAAGACCAGAGTCGTGGAAGACCTACCTGAGGTTATATACCCAATTAGGAGAATAGCTCAATCCAAAATTTCAAGCCTTTTCCCCAGTACCTCATTCTGCTTCTAGAACTGCTTCTTTGGTTCTAGTTTATGGTCATAAAGCCATAATACTCACTGATGTCTCTAATTACTCAAATAATTTTGAGCTTTTTAGGTATAATGAAGCTGTGCCAGATGAATAACACCTCCCCTTGCCTGTTAGGATATCTAGGAGTCTCAGGTTCTTTGGGAAGGAAAGGTGGTTTCCATCTGCCACCCAAAACATGTAACTTTATCTTTGCCTGGGTCAAAGATCCCTCTCTTAGTTTGGGGATGAGAATTGAAAGCCCCTGCGTGATCTGGCTCCTGCCTGATTTCTAACTACCCTGTCAGTGCCAAGCTACACTGGTGTCTTAGTTGTTTCTTTGCCTGATACCTCTATTTCCCCAGCCCTTCCATGGCTGGCTCTTCATTCTGAATGAGTCACATGCCTGAGCAAATTTACTTCAAGGGTCCCCCCCGACCGCCGCCACCACCCAGCTTTCAGGTTAAACGTTTTGGCATCCTAGGTGTTCCATGGCGTAGACTCGGCCTCGCTCCCTGGCCTTAGAACACCCACACTTTGATGTATTGGTGCCACACCAATCTTTTCTTTAGTTTCCTCTTTTCTGTGGCTGTCTGCCTTCTCCGGTTCCTCAGCAGACATTTATTGAGCACCTGTGGTATGCCAGCCCATGAGCAGGTGCTGGTGAGTGCGGGTACCATCATCTACTTTGTGGCGTTGGGGAAGACATGGGCGCTCCATCTGGGTTGGATCTGCTGAAGATTTTGACATCTCAAGATGGCTCTGTGTGTTCCTATTCCCATTTCTGGGGGAAATGAGACTCCCTATCCAAAGTTGTTTTGTTTTGTTTGTAGTCTGCTGAATGGTAAGAACCATTCTGTGTCCCTGTTCTCCGCTGAGGTCTTCAGTTTGTTTTCTCGTTTCATTTGTTCAACAAATATTGATTACCCCCCAACGTTCTGGACACTGTTCTAGGCTCTGGCGATACTGCAATGAATGGTATGGAGAAATTCTTGCCCCAGAAGAGCTGATCTTTCAGTGGGGGAAGCAGGGAGTCGGCAGATATATAATAATATGTTAGATGAGGTAAAGTGCTTTGGAGAAAAGCCACACCAAGGGAGATGGAGAGCGGCTGGAGAAGGAGGCATCTGAGCAGGTGGTATGAAGGCAGGGAGAGGGTGACTGTGGGGATATCTGAAGGGTGCTCCTGGATGTGAAGACAGCCTGGGCTCAGGCCTAGAGGTAGGTGTGTCTAGTAAAAGCAACAAGTTGTGGGAATGGAGGGAGCGAGTTGTGGGAGATAGGGTCTTGGTAGTGAGGATGCAGATCTTTCTGGCTGTTTTTGAAGCTAGAGCCAACCAGATTTGATGATGAAGGTTGAGAGAAAGGAGTCAAGGATGGTGTACAGAGAGTAAAAATACTGAATTGGGGGTGTCTTGGTATCCAGCTGTTTAATCAGTCTTTCTGTTCTCAGCTTCACCCTTAAGTCCTGCTTTCAGAGTAGGCCCTGGGGCCCCTGATTCCTGACCCTTCCTGGGTTCAGAGAGGCCGAGCTGCTGGGGGACCTGTTTCCTAAGGCCACAAGAAGGTGCCTGAGATCACAGCTGTTATGTGCTTATTTTCAGATTTGAACTCTAGGTCTAAAACTCTGTGATATCAGTGCCACTGAGCCAGACCCTCAAAGCTGGGCTTCCATCTCAGCCTCAGAGCTATGCTTATGTTCTTTCTACAAATGGTTTCTGGCCCTTACTGTTACTTGTCCTTGAAACAAAAGGAGCTCCACCTGGATACCAGGATTGGGGATGCAAAGACAGATCCCTGCTTAGAAACGAGTCAGATCACCCAGGGAATCCTCTCCCCCAAGTTGGATGATATGAATGTGTCCCTCCAGTTTCATAGGTTGAAATCCAAACCTCCAGGGTGGTAGTGTTAGTAGAAGGGGCATTTGGGAGGTGCTTAGGGAATGAGGGTGGAGCTTTCACGTATGGGATGAATGCCCTTAGAAAAAAAGCTCTGGAGAGATCTCCAGCCCCTTCCACCTTGTGAGGATGCAAAGGAAGGCAGCTGCTGTGACATAGGAAGGGGCCCTCACCAGAAGGTGACCATGCTGGGTTCTCGATCTTAGACTTGGCAGCCTCCAGAACTGTGAACAATAACTTTCTGTTGTTTAGGAACTACCCTGGTGGTGGTATTTTGTTAGAGCAGCCTGAATGGACCAAGACACCCATCCAGGGTAGGAAAAGTGCCACTCAGGTAGCCTTGGAATCCTTACTTTCTCTGCCAGACAGCTCAGCAGGACCGTCCCCCGCAGTCTGTGAAGCCTCTAAGACTTAGGTGAAGCCACCATGATCAACTAAAGGTATCGGTAAACTTCAACTTAATTGAGAATGTGTAGGTAAACATCCCATAAATTAAAAAAAACGGGTGAAAGAGGCAAAGAGCAGCGAGATGCAGGACTTGGCTCTCAAGGCTCTTGGAATCCGAAGAATGGTCCAGATGAAGCTATTTTTGCTAGTGTAATGACAGAACACAGGTGCCGATGAGGACACCAAACCTCAGTCAAAGACCCAGAGGGGCTGCCTTGTGCTTTGGCATGAACGGCAGGCAGATGGGCCCTAGTTCTTCGTGGACACTTACCAGCTGTGTGGCCTTGGCCAGATAGAGGAATTGAGGAACCCAGCCTTCGAGTTCACAGTCAGGGACAGGACTGCAGTTTCGCGCATGGAGGGAGAGCTAGTTTGACAAGCAGGAAGGAGTTAGTCACAGGATGGCAGAACTACAGGTGGGCTGGAGGCCTGTCCCTGAGCATGCCAATAGTCAGCTGTCCTTACTATTTGTTACCCCATGTGGGAGACCCTGTGGAGGCATGAGAAGGGTGCCTTCCCTCTGTTCCCAGAACTGTCTTCTCTGGAGACGTTGCTCTGCTTTTAGCCCTGTACTTGACTCAAGCCTCTTCCCTAAGTACTCCAAGCTTGGTGGGGGCCCACTGTTTTCCCTTGGTTTCTCTTAACAAGCCTGTGACTGAACTTTCCTAAATATAAAGGTAAAACAACTGAAATAATCATAGACATTGCTAGCAGCTCCCAGAGAGCCACACTTCCTCAGGCCTAGCCTCTGCCCCCATTGTAGCTAACTCACTCCACGCCACTGATGAGGGCCCTGTCCAAAGGCCAGTCTGGATGGGACCTGGAGAAGTCTTCTTAAATGCCAGGCACTTCCCATCTCCTTCCAGATGAGGTCCCATTGTCCCACATCTCCTGGGTGAGAATGGGCGGTCAGTAGGGTTGTTGCATTTGTCCTTGCCCTTTACCAGGTGGGTACCCAGTAGCTTAGAAGAAAGCTCCTATTCATTCATTCAGCAAACATTCTCTTGATTCTCAGCTTCTTGGGGCTTATTGTATAAAATATTCATTCCTGCTCCAAGCACACAAAGCTCTCAGGACAGTGTCTGAGTCGTGCTAAGTACCCTGTGTTAGCTATTGCTTTTATTCTTGTGTGTCTTGGGGTGGCAGGGGCAGTGTGGGTCTGAGTAAAGGATCTCCACAGCATGGCCTTTGGAGACACATGGAACTGGGTTTACATTCCAGCCAGGTGTGAGCTCAGGTTCGTCACTTCCTGGAGCCTTAGACTCACCACTTTAGTATGGGGCTCCTGCTGGCTCCTGTCAGGGTAGTGATGGGATGGCGGAGCTAGCTGACGCACAGGACCCAGAGAGGGGCTGGCCTCAGTCTGCCATCCAGGGACTGCAGGGGAAACCGATGACATGCAGTATGTAGGGTGCCGAAGACAAAGTGCTTCTGACCACAACAGGAATATCAGACAGACACCTGCTGTGTGGTTAGCTGTTGTGCACAGGTTTTAGGAAGGTGAGAGTGTGTGGATGGCTGGAAGGTGTCGGGGAGAGAGCTGGGAGGGTGTCAGATGGCAGAGGGGCCTGCCTTGCCATTTCCAGCCGGTTGACAGTCTGAGCGCCATAGGAATTCTGAGACGGGACTGGCCCTTTCTTGATGGGAGGAAGAAAGAAGTTGTTGCACCTGTCTGCCATCAGCACATATGGGGACTGAAGCAGCTGCATTTCATTGGATTGGGCATGTTGGCTCCTACTTGGAGGGTGCATGCGACATCTTCTCCCTCACCCATGACCTTGGTCAAGTTTTTGTTCCAGTTGCAGCACTCAGTAGAAGTGGCTGCTAGACCATCACACAGACTCAGTGATGCAGCCCAGGAAGGACAGTCTGATGGTCACCTCACTTGGGGGTTTGGCATAGGACAGTCTTAAAACTTGGTTTTTGTGCCTTCTTTTGGTTTGGGGTTGTTTGGCTGCTCTTGAGCAAAATGTTTCTTTCTCTGTTCTCCAAACACTAGGGAAGGATCGAATCATCTTTGTGACCAAAGAGGACCATGAAACTCCAAGCAACGCAGAGCTGGTGGCCGATGATCCCAGTGATCCGTATGAGGAGCACGGTGAGCGGCGCGGGCCTCCTGGGGACCCAGGGACCCTTCCTGGGGGAAAATGTCCAGAATTTTTTTCCCATTTTGTTCTGGCCAAGGTCAGGTTTTTTAGGTATCCTTCCCAGCCATGGACTATCTCCCAAGCACCAGGAGCTTAGCCGGCTTGCCCAGGTATGAGGGGCTGGCTGAGTGCTTTCCAGCCCTCACTTCCAGCCCTCACTTCCCTGACTGTTAGGCCAAAACCTAAGTTTCTTCTGAACTGAGGTCTTCTGCCTCTTTCTCTTTTGAGGTTTTACACAGACTGAAGCTGGTTGGCTGCTTCCCGACCATGAAGGTTTAGGCAGGGGTTGTGGGGGTGGTCATGGAATCTGGTCTGGCAGGCACTTTAAGGGGACGGGGATCCTCCCGCTCAGTCAAGCTGCCAGACGGGATTCTGCCGCATCTACAGACCGTTAGCAAGCAGGCCCGGAAGAGCCCTACCCCATGTTCTGTGAGGTGGTGAGGTCGGCTGTCTTTTCACTGGGGCTCCAGCAAGGACCCTGCACAAAAGCTCACTCAAGACTGAGGGACAGTTTTCCAGTGGCAGGATCCAGCTCAGCTAGACGGAACTGTTGCATACAACTTAGTAATGGTTAGTAGTCTTTTGGGCCTAGGATGCCATTCCAAATGCTTTAGACCACTGGGCTCACTGGAACTTCCCCCATGTGTGTAAGGCTGACCAGTGTGTGTGCAGGGTTTATATATAGTCTGTATCATAAACAGTACTCAGTTGACCAATCTAAAGCCATTTCTGACACCTGTGATGATAATTAGTGACCCTTCCAGTGCTGCCTGGTGGTAACTGTGGTCGAGAGAGCTTGTAGCAGCAGCAGCCCATGGAGTATAGGCTCCCAATTGGAATTTTTCAGATTTAAGCATATATTTTCAGGGAGAATGACTTACTGCTCCTGGGGTTGAGAGTAGTCGAGCCAAGGCTGCATGTTGAGTACCCCGTTGGGAATGGTGGGAGGCAAAGGTGTTTTAAAAGAAAGGCAGCTATGGAAGTGACCTTGAATCAGCACTCCGTCTGTTAGTTCCAGTGCTCTGGAAATAAGTCGCCTGTCAGTTCCAGTTCTCTCCCTTTCTTGAGGTCCGTATTAGTTAAGCACATTTTGTGGGGCCTACAGAACCAATCACGCCATGTTTTATTTGCCTCATGGCATTTTAAAAATTGGCTGTGTCTCTGCTGAGCCTGTGCATTCCCCTTCCATTCCTGCCAGGACTTACCATCCCTCCTGTTTTCTGTGCTACCTCATTCTGTCATTTATAATTGATCTGCTTGGACCATAGAGGTATATGCCTTTGCAGCCCCTTCTAATGAATGATTTAACCAAAAAGCGTATACAACAGAGAGCTCTGGGACCTGGGTTTGAGCCAGCAGTGGCAGAACCACTCAGCAGACTAAGTAGGCCACCGGTTCCTGCCGGTCACCTGCATCCAAGCACCCAGCTTTGTGGCTAAGATAGCACTTTGTGTGGTTAGAGTGCCAGGAGAAAGGGTTAGAGTGCGAGGAGAAAGGCGGCAGAAGGAATTTGCATCCACTCAAAAAGGCTAGAGGAGGGCCTTAAAGATCACCTGGTCTGGGGGAAAACTGAGGGCCCAGGAGGAAGTGGGGACTGGTCAAGGAAGTTAGTGGCAGGGACTAGAACTGCAGGCTTTTGATTGTATGTTCCAAACCTGCAGCATCCGGGCTTAATTTGACATCTTGATGTCTGTGTATGTTTACATTTTGTCCTTGAAATGCAGATTGTCTGCCTAAGCGCCCTCTGGGAGAAGCGACCTCATTCTAGCATGCCTTCCCCCGAGAAATGACGAAGCATAGACTCCTGCAGATCTGGGCTGTTACTTTAAAAAGTTAGTATTTCATTTGGAAATTGGCTGTGCAAGTTTCCAGGTCTTGAGTCTTCCGAGGGCAGTGTTTGTATATAGGCCTTGTTTTATCGTGCTTTGCAGATACCGTGCTTTTTACAAATTGAAGGTTTGTTAGGACCATGCTCGAAGCCCTGTTGGTGCCATTTTTTTCAACAGCATTTGTTCGCTTCATGTCTCTGTCACATTTTGGTAATTCTTGCAGTACTTCCAACTTTCTTATTATTGTAATTTTTATGGTGATCTGTGATTGGTGATCTTTGCTGTTACTCATAACTGTTTTGGGTGCCATAAGCCAGGAAATTTAATCGGTAAATATTGTGTGAGTTCTGACTGCTCCAAGACTGGCTCTTGCTTGTCTCTCTCCCTCTCCTTGGGTCTCCCCGTTCCCTGACACGACAATACTGAGATTAGGCCAGTTAACAGCCTGGCCGTGGCCTCTAAGTGTTCAGGTGAAAGGGGGAGTTTGCAGTCTCTCCCATCACACCAAAAGTTAGAAGTCATTGAGCTTAGTGAAGAAGGCCTGTCAGGAGCCAAGATGGGCAGAAGACTAGGCCTGTTGCACTGAACAGTTAGTCAAGTTGTGAAGGCAAAGGAAAAGTTCTTGAAAGAAATGAAAAGTGCTCCTCCAGTGAATACAAATGATAAGGAAGCCGACAACCTCATCACTGATATGGAGAAGGTCTCAGTGGTCTGGAGAGAAGATAACACCAGCCACAGCATTCCCTTAGCCAGAGCCTCACGGAGAGCAAGGCCCTCTCCCTGTCACTCTGTGAAGGCTGAGCGAGGTGCGGAAGCTGCAGAAGAGAAGTGTGAAGCCGGCAGAGGTGGTTCACGAGGGTGAAGGAGAGAAGCCGTCTCCGTGACAGAAAAGAGCAAGTGAAGCAGCCAGTGCTGGTGCAGAAGCTGCAGTACGTCGTCCAGATCTCGCTGACATCACGAATGAAGGTGGCCGCCCTAAACGACAGATTTCCAGTGCAGATGAAACAGCCTGTTAGTGGAAGAAGAGGCCATCGAGGACTTTCATAGCCAGAGAGAAGTCAGTGCCTGGCTTCAGAGCTTCAAAGGACAGATTGATTCTCTTATTAGAGGCTAATTCCACTGGTGACTTAAAGTTGAAGCCAGTTCTCACTTACCATTCCAAAAATCCTTAGGGCCTTGAGGATGGGCCTGGATAATAGCACATCTGTTTACAGTGTGGTTTACTGAATATTTTAAACCCACTGTTGAGATCTACTGCTCAGAAAGGAAAGATTCCTTTCAAAATACTACTGCTCATTGACAGTGCACCTGGTCCTCCAAGAGTATTGGTGGAGATGTACAAGATTGTTGTTTTCATGCCTGCTACCACAACATCCATTCTGCATTCCATAGATCAAGGAGTCACTTTGATTTCAAGTCTTACTATTAAGAAGTATATTTCATAAGGCTATAGCTGTCGTTAGACAGTGATTCCTCTGTTGGATCTGGGCAAAGTCAATGAAAACCTTCGGGAAAGGATTTACCATTCTAGATGTCATAAAGAACATGTGTGACTCATGGGAAGAGGTCAAAATATCACCATGAAGAGGAATTTGGAAGAAGCAGATTACAAGCCTTGTGGAGGACTTTAAGGGGTTCAGGACTTCAGGGAAGGAAGTAACTGCAGATGTGGTGGAAATAGCAAGAGAACCAGGATTAGAAGTGGAGACTGAAGGGGTACCTGGGTGGCTCAGTAGGTTAAGCCTCTGCCTTCGGCTCAGGTCATGATCTCAACGACCCTGGGATTGAACCCTGTATTGGGCTCTTTGTTCAGCAGGAAGCCTGCTTCCCCCTCTCTGTCTGCCTACTTGTGATCTCTCTCTCTCTCAGATAAATAAAATCTTAAAAAAAAAAAAAAAAAAGTGGAGCCTGAAGGCGTGACTGAACTGTTTTGATCTCCTGATCAAGCCTTAACTGATGGTTGCCGGATTGGGGGAGTGAACTGGGAGGGGGATTAAGAGTACAGTTATCTTGATGAGCACTGAGAAGGGTATAGAATTATATATTATACACCTGAAACTAATATAGTACTGTAAGTTAATTACACTTCAATTAAAACAAAGAAGCTTTATCGGATCAGAGGTTACTTTTGATTGCTAAGCAAAGAAAGTGGTTTCTTGAGATGGAATCTATACCTAGTAGAGATGCTATGATCATTGAAATGACAACAAAAGATTTAGAATAGGGCATAAAACCACAGCAGGGTTTGAGAGGATTTATTTCAATTTGAAAGAAGCTCTGTTCGGGTAAAATGCTATCAAACAGCGTCACATGCTACAGAGAAATTCTTTGTGAAAGGAAGAGTCCATTGATGCGGCAAATTTCATTGTTGTCTTATCTTAAGAATTGCCAGAACCACAACCCAAATCAGTCAGCAGCCATCAACATCATGGCAAGGCCCTCCACCAGCAAAAATTTACAACTCTCTGAAAGCTCAGATGATGGTTAACATTCTTTAGCAATAAAGTATTTTCAATTAATGTATATACATTGTTTTTACACATAATGCTATTATGCCCTGAATACAGGGTGGTGCAAACATAGCTTTCATATGCGCCGGGAAACCAAGAACATAATGTGATGTGCTTTATGTGCTACTAGCTTTATTGTGTTTGGAGGCTAACCCACAGTATCTCTGAGGGGAACCCGTAGGTTTCTGGCACCGTGTTGGCCTACATAGGGAGAGGTGGTACAAGGTGGGGAGACAGCTTGGGGTCTGGGAATCCTTTGGGCCTTGGCTGTAGTCCTGATTTAGACCCCACTGAACCACAAAATCTCCTGTGCGAACTGGGATTTATAGTACATATTGAAGAAGGTTGTCAGAACGAGTATGTGTTTTGCCACAGATAGTTCGGTACTCGAGAGCATGCCCTGCAGCTAGTGATGGTCTAGTGGTGACCTGCCTGCTGGGGTTGCGGTAAGCACTGAACATCTCCACTGGTAGCCCAGTTTACCAATAAGCAACTGCAGCAGCAGATCTGTTGGTCATTGAAGTTTCCTGAGCTAGAACAAAGAGGTAGGGCTCAGCCTAGGCCTAGGACTTTGGACACTAACTCAGAGGACCACGCCTGGGTATTTGGTTAGAGCGAAAAATTTTGTCACTTCACTGGGCATCTTAGAATCTTACAGAGTGCTCTCAGTCCTGTAAAAAACTCATGTAAGAAACTTCCATATGAATCCTATTTCCCTGTCTGTTACAAAGCTGGAAATGAAGCTGTCATTTTGAAAGCTTTTTAGAAAACCAGGAAATACTATTTAGATGTGAGTAAGGTTCAAAGAAAGTGTAAATTTCAAAAGTAAGGGGCCCTGTAGAATATTGCAGCTGAATTCAGTCTGTAGTGGCCCCCCTTCCCTGAAACACACGTGCTATTTAGCAGTTGGTCAGTATGGTTAACATCCTTCTAGGTTTTTCATTGTTATAAAACTAGAACACACCATCTGGTGGGCCACTAGCTTTTTCCGTGTACAGCGTGCCTTGGGTAGCTCCCTGCCAGTGCAGAAGGCTCAGCCTCCTCTTGACCAGTCCTCACACTGAGCTTCTGAGAGCATCTGCAGAGCCAGAGGGGCTTGAGGGGGCAAGGTGCCTTTTTTTGGAGGCAGGGGTGTTCTGGTCCTGATCATTTGAGCAGGAGCAGAGCAGAGGGTGAAAGAAGGAGGTCAATACTTCAGCTCCTTAAAGCTTCTTGCTCACCAACCCAGTGGTGGTTTCTTCTTCAGATTAAGTGCTTTACAATGTGTAGCACAGCCAGAGCCATCGCACTGGGAGGCGGCTGAAAGTATAGATCAGGGTAGTGCATGGAGAAAGTTGCCATTGGTGGCTTCTCTCCAGCCAAGCCAAAGGATGCTGCATTTGCACAGGCATTTGAGCCTAATCCAAATATAGAGGTAGGTCCACAGGCAAGGGCCTACCAGTCAGTATTTCCTGCTGCTCTGTACCTCCCGAGTATCTTTTGAGGACTGGACTTGGTTTTGCTTTTTCAGAAGCCTTCGAGAGCTTGTCTCACATTTTCCTTGCCCGTCTTCCCATTCTAGGATTGATCCTGCCAAATGGAGACATTAACTGGAACTGCCCGTGCCTTGGGGGAATGGCCAGTGGCCCCTGTGGGGAACAGTTCAAGTCAGCCTTTTCCTGCTTCCACTATAGCACACAGGATGTCAAGGGGTCAGACTGTGTAGACCAGTTCCGGGCCATGCAGGAATGCATGCAGAAATATCCCGACCTCTATCCCCAGGAGGATGAGGAGGAGGAGGAGGAGGAGAAGAAGCCAGCAGAACGTTTAGAAGAGACAGCCGCCACTGAGGCCACTGCAACCAAAGAAGAAGAGGGGTCAAGCTAATGAAGGCCACAAGGCACTGGGCTCCAGTCCTTATGCTTCAGAGTGATACGAACCTTTTGCAAAATGCCTTTTGGTCATTCTCCGAGAAAGTCTTTGCCTCTGTTGTTCTGTGCACTCTAATGTACAAAATAACTTATTTTGATGACCAGGGATCTTGGTCCTTTGACAGAATACACTGGAAAAAAATGTATGTGTGTCTCACATAAACCTATCAGCAAATGTAGCCGTCATTTTTGAATTCTCTTTTCAAGTTATCCTGAATTTTGCCGCTTTGAAATAATGTGCTGTGTTCAGCAACCAAAAATTATCTGGGAGTGTCTTGTGAGTGAGCTGATTTATTCTGATTGATTATATCCCTTTTAGTAGATTTTTATACCCCTCTGGGAAATGAAATAGAAACAAAAACAGCTTCCTTTAGAGTTGCTGGAGTGGGGCCATTCCTAACACAAGTCAGCTGATCAGATAACGTACTTCCCATGAGCCATCTTGACCTTGAGTATATGAGGAAGTACAATATTTCATTTCTGATGCATTTTGGTTTCCATTTTTACACTGAGCTCCAGGTTTTCTGTGTTTGGAAATTGGAGCTTTAGACCCTCTGAGTCAATATCCCTTTCTGAGTGAAGAGAAAGCCTGGTTCTGCTGTTCTAGTTATTCCAAAAGCCCTGGTTTGGGGCCTGTGTTCACACTGGCTCTGTGTCAGCCCGTTCAGAATGCATTGTTCTTGAGGTGGGGACCTAATTGTTACCAAAGTAGCAACCAAGAGCCGAAACGGTGTGAATTAAGTAGTCAATTAAAGGAAAACGTGATTTTTACCTGATGTTGAGTGTGTCCTTTGTTTTTACTAATTATAAATATTTTTGGTATAAGGAAATAGAAATATGAAAAATTCCCTGAAATTCTTCCTTGAAGATATTGGTAAGCCGGTTTGAATCTGTTCAAGTTTTCTGTTGAATTCCTAGCAAGCCTGTTGTTTTTGTCAATGAGTAGATCTTCCATGCAGATACCACAGTTAATTTGTGAGGCAGGGAAGGCTCTGCCCATCTTGAAGATAAGGAACTGCAGCCTTCACAGGTTAAGTAACTAGCCCAAGGCAACTTCAGGACAAATTTCAGGCCAGGATATAGTACTACCTCGTTTGTTCCTGGTGTGTTAGTTATCTATTGCCATGTAAAAAATTAACCTTAAAACTTAGAAGTTTGAAACAAACATTTATTATCTCATAGCTTCTGTTGGTCAGGGGTCTGGGCACAGCTTACCTGGGTCTATGGCTCAGAGTCTCAAAAGGCTGTGATCATCTGACACCCTGTGTGAGCCAGGGTTGTTATCATTTCAAAGCTTGACAGGCCTTCCAAAGTCACTCAGGTAGTTTGGGGCAAAAATCTGTTCCTTTGGGGTGGTTGGGCTGAGGGCCTCAGTTCCTCACTACCTGTCTGCCAGCATCCTCCCTCAGTTCCTCCTGGTCACGTAGGCCTCTGCTTAGGGCAGCTGATAACATGGCTGGCGGCTTTTGTGAGAACAAGTGAGAGAGCAAGGTGAAGCTGTGACCCAGAATCCCAGTGATTTGTACCAGCTACCTACACACAGTGTTTTCGGTCTGTGTTTTGTTATTTTGCGATGCAGGCTGGTGTGTTGTATCAGCCAGGCGTCTTAGCAGAACATTGTTCTGCTCTCATTTTTTTCCTCGGTAAGTTCTATGACTATATAGATTTTAACAACATTTTGGTAACCCATAAATGTTATTAAAATAGTAACATTTTAGTAGCCCAAACTATTAGAAAATAGCTCTTAAATAAAAATAAAAGCCGTCTCATTCTCCTGGAAGAACCAAAGAAAAATCACATGCATTAGATAATTTTACACATAACTTTATGGTCTGCTATAGGCCCAAAATAGTACTTATAGAAATCACTTGTTAGTGTGATGTAAGTAGACAGGCTTTTTCCTCTAATTAAACAAAGGGAGAAAGAGAGCACATAGTTTGTCAAAATCAGGCATTAAGGAGACAGTAGGACTGTTTGGTGCTGGGTACAGCCTATCATTAACCAGTATTATGGCCAGACCGGCCCTTATGGTTCTTAGTAAATGTTTACAAGATCCCTTGCAGAAGTCACCATCAAGAAACTGAAAAAAAAGTTTATTACTTACAGGACCTGAAGTTATGTGTGCCACGCAGTGAGATTGGGGGGAAGGTTGGGGAGGAGGAGAAAAAAGAGTGAATGAGCGGGCCTGGGCTTATGCTTTTATTGGGGTTGAGGGTGGGGCCTAGGGTTTCACGAACTCACATTTTATTGGTGAATTTAAAACGTAAGAGTGGGAATTTAAAGTGCTGGAAGAGAAAAAACAAGTGGCTTAAGTAGTCAGTTACAGAAACCAACTAGGATCCCTAAAACTAAGGAGCCTGGGCCATAGGGGAGTTAACGCTGGCTTCTTAGGGTGTAGCTGGCAATGTGTTTGAGATTGCCATCTTTGAAGTGAATGGCTAGACAATCAAATAAAGAAAGAAAGCCCTATATTGTCAGGTCTAATACTACAAGGGATATCTATGAACTATTAATTGAATAACTCATTTCATATCTTTGAAATTTTCCATAGTAGAAAGTTAGAAAGCATATGCTAAGCAAGAATGTTTAAGTGCTCCTCATTACCTCAAGTCAGTGGAGGCTCATAGCCAAATTATTGCTGTCCAAAATAATGGCCCTATATATATTTCTCTAAAGATATGCAAATGGCCAACATGAAAAGGTGCTCAACATCATTTGTCAATTAGGAAAATGCAAATTCAAACCACAATGAGATAACCACCCTGCACCCATTAGGGTGGCTATTATTTAAAAAAACAAACAGGAAAATAACTGTTAGTAAGCATATAGAAACATAGGAACCTTGGAGTTTCTTCAAAAAGTTAAACACCAAGTTAGCATATTATCTCACAATTTCCTTAGGTATATTTCCCCCAAATTGAAAATGGATATTAAGTCACTTATCATTAATGTTCATAGCAGCACTCTTGACTGTAACCAAAAGATGGAAACTACCTAAATATTCATCAGTAGAGAAATGGATAAGCAAAATGTGATACATACATATACATATACATACACATATACATACATACAGTGGACTGTATTCAGCCAGATGAAGGAATGCAGTACTGATAATACAAGTTGGATAAGCTTCAACAACATGCCCCGTGAAAGAAGCCAGACGCAAAAGGTCACATATTGTGTGAGTCCATTTATCTACTTATTTTAAAAGATTATTTATTTATTTATTTGACAGAGATCACAAGTAGACAGAGAGGCAGGCAGAGAGAGAGGAGGAAGCAGGCTCCCTTCTGAGCAGAGAGCCGGATGCGGCACTCAATCCCAGGACCCCGGGATCACGACCTGAGCCGAAGGCAGAGGCCCTAACCCACGGAGCCACCCAGGCGCTCCTGTGTGAGTCCATTTTTATGAAATTTCTAGAATAGCCAACTCCAAAGCAACAGAAAGCAGATTAGTGGTTGCCAGGGAGTAGGGAAGAATTGGAAGTGATTACTTAATGGGTATGGGATATTTAGGGGTGATGAAAAAGCTTTGAAACTAGAGAGAGGTCACACAACATTGTGAATGCGCTAAACACCAACTTGTACACTTTAACACAATTGTATGTTATGTGAATTTCGCCTCAGTTTTTTAAAAAATTGAAATCCCAGTTACAGGGAGAAGGGAATCAAGTACAAAATGGTACAACCATTTTGGAAAACAGTTTGACAGTTTTTAGAAAGTTTAAACACACACCCACCATATGACCCAGGCATTTCACACCTACCTATTTATCCAAGAGAAATGTGCACATGTCCACACAAAACTTGTGCTTGACTGTTCATAGTAGCTTTGTTTGTAGTAACAAAAACATGGAAACTACTAGAAAGCCCATTAACAGGTGAGTGATTAAACAAATTATGGTATATTTATACAATGGAATACTCAGCAATAAAAACTGAAATGTTGTTACAGCATGGATGAATCTTAATTAAGGAAGCCAGATAAAAAGTACATTCTGTGTGCTTTCATTTCTATAAAAATTCTACAAAATGCAAACATAATAGTAGAAAACAGATCAGGGGTGCCTGGGTGGCTCAATCAGTTGATTTTGGCTCAGATCATGATCTCACAGTCATGGGATTGAGCCCCATGTTGGGTTGCACACTAAGCATGTCCCTCTTGCTCTCTCTCTCTTTCAAATAAATAAATAAAATCTTAAGAAAAAAGAATAAAATAGATCAGTGGTTGCCTGGGAATAGGGTTGGATCAGGCGGGAAGAGGCAATTCATGAAAATTTTGCAGGTGGTGATACATTATTTTAATTGTGAAGATGGTGTCATGGGTGCATACATATGTCAAAACTCATCCAACTGTATACTTTTTTTTTTTTTAAGATTTTATTTATTTGCCAGAGAGAGAGAGAGAGAGAGAGCAAGCGAGTACACACAAGCAGGCAGAGAGGCAGGCAGAAAGGCAGGCAGAGGCAGCGAGAGAAGCAGGTTCCTGCTGAGCAAGGAGCCCGATGCGGGACTCAATCCTAGGACCCTGGGATCATGACCTGAGCTGAAGGCAGTGGCTTAACCCACTGAGCCACCCAGGTGTCCCCCAACTGTATACTTAAAATAGATTTACAGAGTATCAGTTATACATTAGTAAAACTTTTTTAAAAAAATATTTTATCCCAGGGGGAGAAAAACAAGCAGCATAATATTCCATTGCAGACATATGTACCACATCTTTATCCATTCATCAGTCAATGGACACTTGGGCTGTTTGCTTAATTAAGCTATTGTAGATAATGTTGCTATAAATGAGAGAGAGAGAGAGAGAGACCGACCAAGAAAATAGACACCTAACTATAGAGAAGAAACTGATGGTCACCTAGGAGGGCAGGGATAGGTAAAACAGGTGAAGGGGATTAAGAGTACACTTACGGGGACGCCTGGGTGGCTCAGTTGGTTAAGCGGCTGCCTTCGGCTCAGGTCATGATCCCAGCGTCCTGGGATCGAGTCCCACATCAGGCTCCTTGCTCGGCAGGGAGCCTGCTTCTCCCTCTGCTTCTGCCTGCCTCTCTGTCTGCCTGTGCTCGCTCACTCTCTCTCCCTCTGTCTCTGACAAATTAAAAAAAAAAAAAAAAGAGTACACTTACGATGAGCACTAAGAAGCATACAGAATTGTTGAATCACTACATTTTATACCTGAAACTAATATTACACTGTAAGTTAACTCACAGGAATTCAAATAAAAACTTAAAACAGAAATAAATAGAAGTAGATAAGAAAAAAAAATGGAACACTTAGAAATATAAAAGATCATTGAGGGGTGCCTGGGTGGCTCAGTCATTGAGTGTCTGCCCCTCTCCCACTCCCCCTGCTTGTGTTCCCTCGCTCACTGTGTCTCTGTCAAATAAATAAGTAAAATCTTAAAAAAAAAAAAAAGACTGTTGAAAGGAAAAATTCTTCAAAAGTCAAGATCAAGTTTAAACTAGTCTCATCAGGGCACCTGGATGGCTTAGTCAGTTAAGCGGCTGCCTTCTGCTAAGGTCATGATCCCAGGGTCCTGGGATTGAGCCCCATATCAGGCTTCTTGCTCAGCAGAGAGCCTGCTTCTCCCTCTCCCTCTGCCTGCTGCTCTCCTTACTTGTGCTCTTTCTCTCTCTCTCTCTAATAAATAAATAAAATCTTTAAAAAATAAAAATAAAAAAAATAAACCAGTCTCATCACCAGTGATGAGTGGTTTAATCCATCATGTCTACATAATGGGACCTTTGCAAAATCCCACAAATTACAGGGTTTGGGGATCTTCTTTACCAGAATGCAGCACAGATTTTTTTTTTTTTCCTTACGTAGAAGTTGAACACTAGTGAAGAAGTTACTGATATATCAAGAATAAAGAAAAATCTTAAATACCTTCAAGGGAAAGAGACAACTTTTCAAAAAATCAGTAACAGTAAAAATGACAGTGGATTTCTCATCAGCAAAATAGATGAGTAATAAAGTGAGTAAATATCTCCAAAATGCAGAGAGGTCATAGTAATTGGTGGCTCCCAATAGAATCTACATATAATTAAAGCTATTAGAGGGGAAAAGGCACAAGAATATTTGAAAATATATGAAATCTTACTACTTACATAGAGCTCTGTTGAAATTTTTAAAAATTCTAAAGGACATTTTTTCAACAAGAAGAAAAACTCTAGTCAGAAACAGCTTTCCTGCTTCCATGTGAATCTGAAAATGACTTGGCTGGAGTTTAGAGTTGGCTCTTGGGTGGCAGAGCAAACTGCCAATTGTGCTATTTGTCATGTGGCCCCTCCATTTCTATGCCATCCTCTGGGACCAGATGAGTGGGGACCTGATAACGTGTCCCTCCATTCTGAATCCTTCTGGGCCTGTTGTATCCTTTCTGGTTGACTCTGTGGAAGTGTAACCAGCCAGTCTTATAGCTCCATAACTGATCCCTGATGCCCTGCGAGCCACCACGCTGCTGATTAGGGACTACTTGACTGCTCAACAGTGGGTGATGGAGAATGACCAAAGGTTATTGTGAACATAGCATGGGGCGATGATTTGTAGCTATGATTCTAGGCATCTGGGTGGAGCCTGAGCACAGGGGATGGCCAGTAGAGGGGAGGCAGATGTGGTGCGAGGCACATGGGGAATAGATCCAGGCATGTGTTTGATTTTCCATTCCCACTGATAATAAAAGACAAGTTTGCATTTATAAGGCAAGGACAAAATTACTTGACTATTTTGCCAAGTGCTATACCCATTTTCCTCCTTTGTATTATAATAAAGTCTGGGGGAGCTTTTCATCTTTGTATGCACCACATCATCATGTTGGTTCATGACGCCATGCTAATGGGATCTGGTGATCGGGCATTAGGAAGTGATGGGGTCCGTGATCAAAGGAGAGAGACTAATATAAAGTGAAAGTCAAGCAAAGCTTTATTTTGCGCCAGTATCAAAAATCAAACCAACTGGCCAGGGCCGTCTCTTACAGAGAGAGCGACCATCCCCAGCCTCACAGACTAGCTTTTATAGAGCAAAGGCCATGTGGTTGAGCCTGATCAATGAGATTGTAACACGCAGAGAAAGTTGCATAGTCATGTTAGGTCACACGTGGGTGGCCAATTGAATTACAGTTTACCCTATAGTAGCTGTTTGAACTAGCCTATCACTCTGGTCAGAATTGGCACCCTAGTTTGGTGCCCAAAAGGTAGAGTTTACATTCTTTGGTGGTTAGGGAGATAGTATGTGTGCTTTACTGATTGGATGTCTCTACCTGACCTGACCTGTCCTTGTATTTGGGCTCTGTTACCAGGGACTGATCGACCATATTTTACTGGTTTTCTAGACTTGCTTTTAAGTAAGTTCCTCTGGGGGTGGGGGCCAGGGTCCGTTTAAGTTTTACTGCACAAACAACAAAATGGCTATTTAACCGAGATGGAGTCACTCTGGCTAAGTAAGCCCCTACAGGAAGCACTCTAGATAACTGTCCTATTAAGACGATTAAGTGTGCCAGATGGCGGGAGATAAACCTCAGCAGCATTGTCAAATAGTTGGAGTTCCTAAGAGTCCAAAACTCTGGAGCAAAAGGGGATATTCATAGGAAAGTGAAAGAGAAGTTGCTGCATATTGTACTACTCACAACAAAGAACAAGTCATAATGGTGAGTGTCTCAGGATTTTGGAGGCAACGTGCTTTACTTTGGGACCTGCAGTGCTGATCCTTTACAGGGTAATCCACAAGGCTCCCAGTTTGGAGTGGGACTTGGAACAAGAAAGGTCTCTGCAACAGGACTAGTTGCTCTGGTTCTTGGTCCTTAAGCCCCAGCAAAACTAACTGTATCAGAGGTGTTCATGGCAGACAGATGGCTGCAGGGTTCCACTGGTAAAACCTACAGTAGAATTAGCACTGACCATAAAGAGAAAGATTGTGCCTTTCTCCTTTTCTGCTGTCCACTACTCTCCATTAAAAAGTTATTCCCACTTTGTATGAACACTGCAAGAAAGTAGATACCTGGTCATGGGACAACATGTAAACTGAATGTCTTATGAATTGGGTATAATGTGATCCACTGAATCACAAAAAATGCATATAAAATAAATATAAGTTGATTTGGGCATATGCAAGTTTGGGCCAAAGCCATTTCGATAGGCACAAGTAAAGTTCATGGACAGGGAACTTAGACAATCACAGTCATCTCTCCTCTGCTTTACCTTCTCTCCCTCAGTCTATACTTACAGTCTCATGGGGTGGGGGTGGGGTTCCCTATGACCGGCCAAGAGTACAGGAAAAAAATCGCAGGGCCTGCTTCATAGCAGATTTCTATGATTGGCCAGCACTAGCTGGAAATGGTCAGCTGTAGTACTATGACTTCACACAGGGATGGTCTCTGAGATGGAGTGTGATAAAGAAACACTCCTAGCAGACAGAAGTTGGGGTCATCTGGTTGGACACCATATATGGAAGAAAAGATGGCCTGAGGCACAGATATACAGTGATTCATGGGCAGTGACTGAGAGTTTGCCTTTGCTGATCAAGGCCTTGAAAAAAACAGTCTTGTAAAATTGGTGGCCAGCAGGTTTCAGCAGTGGAGGTGGGAGGGTGGTAAGAGGATCAATCCCACAGAGTAGGCAGAATATGTATATACTTATCACCAAATGCCCACCAAAGGCAGCCATATCAGAGGGAATTCTCCATAATCATGATCCTGTGGATATCACTCAACTTCTTGCCCAGCTTCCTCCACATTCGTTGTGACCATGCACAAAATGGCCGTGGCAGAAGAGATGGCTCTGCAAGGAGTGAACACCGTGACTTTTCACTCACCAAGGCTGATATGGCTACCACTGCTAGGCACCCAGCCTTCCAAATGTAGAGGTTGATACTGAGTCTTTGATATGTAAATATTCCATAGTGACAGATTGACTGTGTTGGACTTCTCTGATCATGGCGAGGGGTGGGGAGAGAAGGTGACATATTATGCACTGGGGTAGACATAATCTGAGTATGGATTTGAATCCCTGCCCACAGATCTTCTCCCTGCACAGCCATCTGTGAACACCCAAAACCTTGTGGGTTTGGGATGCTGCTACACACAGGGTTGTATGTTCAATAAATGGATCTGCTTACCTCAAAGCCAGAGTGCACAGATCTGGAAACCTGAGGCAAGAGGGTAGGCTCTTTTATGATTACATGTAGCAATCCACTTTGAAGAATCTTTGTTTCCTATTTTTGCAGCTTTGGGCTTGGTAGGCTTGGAGGGCTTGGTGCTTCTGTATTGGCTTTAGAATCAGGCTTCAGATAGGGACAGCAGGATCAACTCCTATGCCCTTGTTAGAGGTACAGCAGGTTGAAAGAATAATGTCTGTTTTGGAACCTAACACAAAGTTCATTTCCCTGACAGGCTCATGATGGTTCACATGGTTATCTCTGTATCAGTCAGTGTAGATGAGAGAAACTCTCTGGATTTGACCTTTTTAGAGGTCTTCCTCATGATTTCATTGCTGGAGTCAACTCTGTGGAACTACATGGAGTGAAAAAGGGGGAAGGATGGTTTTTCAGTGAAGAATTGAGATACTTTTCACTTACAGGGATCTATTGTACTCTCTGACTCACTTTTAATTCCTAAAACATGGCATAGCCTATGGTTCTCCCTTCAAATCAACTATTTCTCGATCCTGTGTTTATCTGCATGAGTTCCACACTTTCTGGAATGTACATTCTGCACTTTTACACATATCTCTAAACCTCATAGGCCATTGCTCAAAATTCCTATAATACCTTGGACATATTTATCCCTTAAACACTACATCTGTACTTCATGGCATTCACCATATTTGCCTTCTACATTTATTTGTGTGAATACTTTATTAATGTCTGGATCCCCTATTAGGATGTAAGATTTATGAGGGCAGTGACTGTATGTGTCTCAATCACAAATTAATCCTGGTTCCACAGGTGCATACATATGTTCAAACCCATCAAACTGTATACATTAAATATGTGCAATTCTTATATTAATCACACATCAATAATGCTGTTAAAAAATAAAAATGAAAAAAATTTCCTCTTGAAAGCCTTACTCAGTAGCTGGCACATACTAAGGGCTCAAGAATATTTTTAGATAAATAAATATATAAATGAAAAATATGAAAGACTGAAAATGGCATAAATTTAGAATGAGTAGGGAAGTAAGGAAGAAATGCAGGGAAATAAATGAGTTATCAGGTTCTGCAAAATACAAGATCAAGGCATGTAGCCCAGGGAAATAATCCAAAGTAAGGTGACATGGCTCAAAGCTTCTCATACATGAGTAGGCTGACTACAGCTAAGAGCATATCTTGAAATATCATAGTGGAACCAGGAAGGCAAAAAATCTCTTCCTTGCCTTTCTGACTTCATGAAGTAACTAGTCCAAGGTCTTATTGTAAATGGATAAGATTGTAATGTGGGATAATGCAAATAGAAATGATTTTCATGCCTTTGAGAACTAGGAATTTTGGAAATTTAGAGAACTATTAATTCTTGGTCAATAATATATCCTACAAATATCTTCTGGTTTGCAACTTTTTTTTTTTACCATCTATGATATCTTTTCTCAACTTCTTTTATTATAGAAAATTTGAAATATAAACAAAAGCAGAAAGGATGGTATAAAATCAGAAAGAAACAAATATATAAAATTGATAAAATATAGTGAAAACCTTTGTTCTAATTCAAATTTAAATTATCAGTGTAAACTCATATGTATTTTTTAATAAAATACCTTTCAGTTTTTGATAAAGAATGTCTAAGAAAAATTACAAACCCAATAGCAATGAATTTCTCTAGCATCCAGATTGTGGCCTATACAAAGCATTCACCTGTTGGTGAAATGGCTGACTTCAAGTCTGGGGCAGAAAAGGTAGATGAACTTGGAATTTCTTATACAAAGAAGTGTAGATGCTATGCTATCAAATACTATGAGGACCCAGAAGCCACAATGAATAGACTTCTATATACCAAAGACAGGAGAGTTTGATCATCAGTAAGGATAATAAATACAATATGTTGAAACATATTAAACATGTTTAAGCCTCTGAATTCATAATAATACAAAAATAACTCTTTAGTCACTTTGGATTATGCTAGCAAACAAAGTAAATGATGAAAACCGAAACTGTCCCAGACTACTTTCTTGGGATGTATGGATGCTGTTTTAAAAGACATATCAATCGGGGCACCTGGGTGGCTCAGTGGGTTAAAGCCTCTGCCTTCGGCTCAGGTCATGATCCCAGGGTCCTGAGATCGAGCCCCGCGTTGGGCTCTCTGCTCCGCAGGGAGCCTGCCTCCTCCCCTCTCTCTCTGCCTGCCTCTCTGCCTACTTGTGATCTCTGTCTGTCGGGTAAATAAATAAAATCTTAAAAAAAAAAAAGACATATCAATCAATCACAAGGTATTGTGGTACTTTACTTGACCAGATTCAAACAAACAAACTAAAGATATATACACAATACAGAAAATATGGCCATTTGATATTTGATGATATATCTAATTAAGTTAAATTTTGGGGTGCAATAATGATATTGTGAATATGTTTAAAAAGGAAAATTCCTTTATTTAATAGAAACATTGACTTTTTACTGATGAAGTAATTTATTAGAGATATTTGTTTCAGCATCACATGGGAGGGTAGGAAGCACCTGGGTGGCTCAGCCAGTTAAGCGTCTGCCTTTGTCTCAGGTTGTGATCCCAGAGTCCTGGGATCAAGCCCCGCATTGGGCTCCCTGCTCCCTCTGCCTCTCCCACTGCTTGTTTTCTCCCTGTCTCTCTCTCTCAACTGAAAAATAAAATCTTAAAAAAATAAGTTGGAAGAGTAGTGGCTATAAATGAAATGAAATTGGCCATGAACTCATGATTTTTGAAGAAGGGTAATGAGTACATAGCTGATATTATACTACCTTTTTTTTGTTTATATCCCATATTTTATATAATAAAAAGTTTAAAAGTTGAAAAGAGATACCATGAACTGTGTAAAAAACAAGCTGCAAACTGGGGGAAGATACTTGTAGTGTATGTAATTGGCAAATTATTAATATACAGAATATCAAATGGACTGCTAATAATAAACCTACAAATAGCCCAGTGGGAAAGTGGGCAAACATGTGAACAGGCTATTTAGGGAAAAATAAACAAGAACGTTTAATGTGTATTTGAAAATATACTTATCCTCATTATTAATCAAGGAAATAAAAAATAAAATAAGATACAATTTCAAGCTCACCAGATTGGAGGAATTTTAAAACTTTGATTATACTGTTGGTTAGAATGAAAACTCTTACATACTGCAAGTATAGGAGGTAAATTTATAGAACCATTTGGAAAACAATTTAGCATGAACTAATATAAATAACACAGGCATAATTTAGGAATAAATAAATTCTCTCAGTTGTATGCATCCTAGAAAAAATGTTATGTGTGTGACCAGGAAACATCTAGAGTAATATTCAGAGGAGACTTTTTACCTGCACACAGTCAGATGATTGGAAAAAGACATTTTGTTATATTCATGTGATGCCATTCCATGGAAATGCTGATGAACTACAGCTTCATGCATCAAGGATATTCTCAAAACAGAAGGCTTAGCATAGGAACCAAGTCACCAGGAATGAATATAGAATTATCTATGGCAGCCCTGAAAAAGAAAAGCAAAGCTGGTGGCATCACAATTCTGAACTTGAAGCTCGAAAGATCAAGACAGTATGGTACTGGCAAAAACAGATCTATAGGTCAATAGAACAAAATAGAAAACCCAGAAATGAACCCACAACTATATAGTCAACTAATCTTTGGAAAAGTAGGAAAGAATATCCATTGGAAAAAAGACAGTCTCCTCAACAAATGGTATTGGGAAAACTGAACAGCAATACACAAAAGAATAAAACTGGACCACTTTCTTACACCATACACAAAAATAAACTCAAAATAGATGAAAGACCTAAATGTGAGATGGGAAACCATCAAAATCCTATAGTAGAACACAGGCAGCAACTTTTTTTACCTCGGCTGTGGCAACTTCTTACTAGGTACATCTTTCTTAGTAGGTACATCTAGGTACAGAGGCAAGGGAAACAAAAGTAAAAATAAACTACTGGGACTTCATTGAGAATTATCTACATATATAATCTGTGAAAGGAACTACATATCTTTTTTTTTTAAATATTTTATTTATTTATTTGACAGAGAAAGAGTACAAGCAGGGGAAGCAGCAGGGAGAGGGAGAAGCAAGCTCTCACTGAGCAGGGAGCCTGATGTGGGGCTCTATCCCAGGACCATGGGATCATGACCTGAGCTGAAGGCAGGTGCTTAACTGACTGGGCCACCCAGGTGCCCCAGTAACTACATATCTTTTTTTTTTTTTTTTAACATGGAAACATCAATTTAATTTGGCATTTAGATTTTTAAAAAATTTCTTTTTAGTGTCCAGAATTCATTGTTTATGCACCACACTCAGTGCTCCATGCAATGCGTGCCCTCCATAATACTCCCACCAGGCTCACCCAACCCCCCACCACCCTCCCCTCCAAAACCCTCAGTTAGTTCCTCAGAGTCCACAGTATCTCATGGTTCGTCTCCCTCTCCAATTTCCCCCAACTCCCTTCTCCTCTCCATCTTTCCATGTCTTCCATGTTATTCTTTATGCTCCACAAGTAAGTGAAACTATATGATAATTGACTCTCTCTGCTTGACTTATTTCATTTACATAATCTCTTCCAATCCTGTCCATGTTGCTACAAAAGTTGGGTATTCCTCCTTTCTGATAGAGGCATAATACTCCATAGTATATATGGACCATATCTTCTTTATCCATTCGTCCGTTGAAAGGCATCTTGGTTCTTTCCACGGTTTGGTGACTGTGGCCATTGCTGCTATGAACATTGGGGTACAGATGGCCCTTCTTTTCACTACATCTATATCTTTGGGATAAATACCCAGTAGTGCAATTGCAGGGCCATAGGGAAGCTAATGATTTATTCATATACATATATCGTAACAACTTTAAAATGAAAAGCAAGGAAAATGATTGTAATAATCAAGATAGCAATTCATTTGGGAGGACTTTTTTATTTTTTGTTTTGATTTTTGGTTCAATGCATTTAGAGAAAGATGCACAGGGGCTTCAAATATATGAATAGACTCCCATTTTTTAATAAGTTGAATGGTGGTTTTAATAGGGTTAATTCTATTTAATATAATAATTATTATTCTTTAACATACCACTTCCCAAATTAAGAGGTAAAAACGGAAACAGAGATCCCTGGAATTTTTTTGAAGCATTTGTAAAGACATCACAAAATTGGTATTTCTCATGAGACACTGTGGCTTAACAAAGTATTATATAGTTAGTCTAAAAATTTTTTTCTTTCATATACAAGTAGTGGTTCTTCCGGTAATAAAACAGACTAGAAACACAGAAGAAATTTCCACCACTAATGTGTTATAAACCATGTACAAAGCAGCCTTTTAAAAAATGTGTAACAGTTTACAAAACTGTGGGAAATCCTGGGGATAATATGAAGAGGAATCTGAAATGGAGAAAATGGGGTTCCTCTTGAGTTGTTTATTGAACCTAGAAATGGGGATCTTGACCGCTATATGCAGACAGGTGACAATATCATGAATCCACACAAGGCATAGAGGAGGAACAGGACTCCTACATAAAGCCAGTGTCCATAAGGACTGATGTCTTTAGCAAAAATGTGAGCTTGGAAAATCTGGTAAAGGAACTTAACAATGAAATTACCCCGCTACTTTGTTGGCTTCTTTTGGGAAGAAAATATTGCTTTTATATTGGCTTGGAGTTCAAATTTATCCCCATGTGTGTAGAGTCCAGGAAAATCTAAACAAAAGATTAATCTGAAAATTCCCCAGACTTGTGTCATATACTAGGAGGAAGAGAATTCAAATCCCCCCTCACTGGATAAATACATCTCAACTAGGATTTTCAGTGTCCCTATGAATTAAAATTTGCCAAATATGAAGCCATAATTTAAAATTTTAAAATACTAAGAATAGCCCTCAAAAACGAAAATGGAATTATATTTCCATGGATATCAGATATTTATTATTAAGTAGAGTAAAACATTTTTTAGAAAGGCATACATACAAAACTAATAAAATATGAAGAAAATATGTAATTATAAAATACTCCAGGCAGATTAAAAAAAATGAATCTAACTCTTAGGAATAAACAATAAATATAATACACTATTAATGGATGTGTGAAATAGCAGTTTAAAGACAGCTGAAGAGAGAATTAGTGAACTGGAGTAATAGATTGAAGAGATTATTCAGGATTTAGTTCATAGAACATATGGAAAATATGATGGAAAATATGAAAAATATTAAGGAACATAGAAAATAAAATAATAAGGTTTAACACACACTGAATTGGAACTTCACAAATACTGGGGGGAAAAAAGAACAAGTATTTGAAGTGATAAAGATTTAGAACTTCCTAGGAAGGATAATCACTTACATGGAATAAGGCTTAATAAGAGGTATATAACAATATCAATATAGAAAGGATATCCACACATAGATACATTTTAGTGAAAATACAGAAGAGTTTAATACAAGAAATTAAAACCACCAAGAGTGGAGGGAATTTAGAAAAAGATAAAAAAAAAAACAATCTTTCATAAAAAGAATTTTCATTAGACAACATAATTCTCAAAAAAAAGACTGCCCAAGGGGCACCTGGGTGGCTCAGTGGGTTAAAGCCTCTGCCTTCAGCTCAGGTCATGATCCCAGGGTCCTGAGATTGAGCCCCGCATTAGACTCTCTGCTCAGCGGGGAGCCTGCTTCCTCCTCTCTCCCTGCCTGCCTCTCTGACTACTTGTGATCTCTGTCTGACAAATAAATAAATAAATCTTTTAAAAAAAACTGCCCAAATTATCTACAATGTAGTTTTTAGTCATATAGATACTAAGATTATCATGTTATGACAGAAAATTTTTAATGCTATATTTAATCAATTTTTTTTGGAGAGAAAATTCTGTAAAACATAAGATTGCTCTAACAAGAGTGGAAATATTTTTCTCTTAAAATATTTCTATTGCTGTTTTGTTAAACACTGACCTTTCCTCCCCTACATGGTTTGCATAATTTTTATTGTTTCTCACCAGTGATTAGAACCAAAGGACTGACAATGTCATGACCATTGGCCATGACATCTGGATACATAACAAGATTGGGTCATTTGTCCATGTCTTGCCCATGGAAAATGAAATGAAATCCATACAATATATGATCACAAAACAACTCATCAGCAGCATAATTGTCTGAGTAGCCCATTTTCCTGGGGAGCTTCTTGGAGAGACTCTTGCCGTGAAGATGCTATGACTGCTGCCTATGTCTTCTTAAGAGAATTATCATGTATGCACCTGACAGGAGCTAAGACCCATGAAGAAGACATCTCTGAATGCCATCAGTGTGAAACATAGGTCCTTGTTTAGCTCATGGGCAGAAAGGAACAGTGCTCCATGAGGAACAAAAGACTAGCCTGGGTCTTGGTGGGTGTGGTCAAAGTACAGAGGAACAAGTTGCTACAGATGGATATGTTCAGGACCTATAAGAAGAGAAATAAACACAGGATGGGATTTGGAGATTTAAGTTTGAATTTAGCAGCCAGGAGCTGCTGGGGCTGATGGTGATGGCCCGAAGCACACTTAAGAGGCAGGTGTACAAGTAGAGAGTCCCCTCAGTACCTTAAGGAAGACAATCACTCCACATTTGAAGTCACTTTGGATACCCCATGTCACCAAATGTCTGTAGACAAGAACCTCATGATGAGAAGTATCATTATATGGACTATAGCTAAGTGGGTAATGGTCAGGTCAGTGAGCTTGGGTTTAAGTCCCACAAAGAAAAGTGAAATGTGGAGGAAAAGAAATGAGGTGTTTTCTGAGATCCTATACCAGCTTAAAGATAAAAGGAATTTTCTAATGACAACATAACTGGAACATTCGTTCATCTTCATGTGAATGTTAAAGCAAATGTTATTTCTGGAAAGAAAAATAAGAGATTCTGACAACAGTATTGTTTTCATCATTCTATGAATCATCACATCATCCTCTTCAATCTCTAGAATCATCATTTTAACCACAATAATTCTACACAAACATGACTTGCTTTTATTCAGCTTTTGAGTTTCAACTCACTAAAGCCTGTTGATGTAAATTGTGAACAAGAGGAAATAAGAATCCTCTGGGAAAGCAATCCCAACAGGACTATTCTCACCATTTATTTACAGAAGTGCAAAATTATGAAGGATTTAGTATTTTGTGCCCTAGATTCAGATGCCTTTGTTTAAACCCAGATTCCACCCCTGACTAGCTGGGTGAGCTTTGTTTTTTCAGTTAACTAATATTGTCTCCATTAACATCAAAAGTAAAAGGGGGATAATAATAGTGCTTTCATCACAGCATTGTTGTAGGGAATATATAAGTAAATATATGAAGACCATTTAGACAATGCATAACATACATGAAGCACTATAGACTTGTTAACAATTGACTTATTATTTATCACCATCTAACTTTGGCTTGAGAGAGTTGTATATACATATAATGATATATATATATATATGTGTATATATATATATATATACACATATATATATATGATATATGTAATATATATTTTTTCCCTCAATCTCCATGTGAATAGTAAGAATGATGGAATAAATGACTCTAAAGATCTAGGATAACCATCTAATTTTATCAATATACATTTCTTTTTTCAGAAAGATTTTACTTTATTGTTTATTAGAGCGTGTGCACAAGCAGAGGGGGAAGTGGCAGGGAAAAGGGAGAATCAGACTCCCCTCTGAGCAGGGAGCGCAATGCAGGGCTCAATCCCAGAACCCCAAGATCATGACCTGAGCCAAAGGCAGATGCTTAACCAACTGAGCCACCCAGGCTGATTGTCAGAATGAATTTATCAATACACATTTCTAATGGAAACCAGGGAAAATGAGAATCCATGTCTCAACACAATGCTCATGAAATCAATGTCAAAACCATTGAGGGAAATACAGAGAAACAATTTGGCATAGTTAAGGAAGACCAAATATCCCCTCTGTAGAATATACAAATGTCATGTGACTAAGGGAAGAGGAATGCTTATGTCTTTAGGAAGTGTGATACTTTTCTTTGATGGTCAAATTCTTATCTCTTTATATTAAGAAGAGATACACTTTGGGTTAAACAAAGGAACGTGATTCTGATCAGAGGTGGAGCAAATAGTTTTCCTTGCTACCAGAATTTACTACCCCAAGGCATTGATATGTGTTCTGTGAAGAAGAAGGAGGGCAGAAATTGGTACTGTAGACTTAGGAGATGCAAAAACAGGAAGAGCTCTGTCACAAATACAATGCTAAATTTAGTTAGAAGCCTAGGCATTGAATCTAGACCATGTTGTTGTAGTAAAGAAGTGGAACTTTAAAACATATTTTTATGATTTTTTAAAAATGTCAGTGTTCCAGAATTCATTGTTTGTGTACCACACCCAGTGCTCCATGCAACACATTCCCTCCATAATACCCACCAACAGGCTCACCCAACCTCCCAACCTCCTACCCTCCAAAACCCTCAGTTAGTTCCTCAGAGTCCACAGTCTCTCATGGTTTGTCTCCCCCTCCAGTTTCCCCCAATTCCCTTCTCCTCTCCATCTTTCCATGTCCTCCATGTTATTCCTTAAGCTCCACAAATAGGCAAAACCATATGATAATTGGCTCTCTTTGCTTGACTTATTTCACTCAGCATAATCTCTTCGAGTCCCGTCCATGTTGATACAAAAGTTGGGTATTCATCCTTTCTGATGGAGGGATAATACTCCATAGTATATATGGACCATATCTTTTTTTTTTAATAGGAACTATAGATCTAAGGAAGATTTTCCATTTTTTTAACTTGAATATCTGTCTTTATTAATAGAATATTTTCAGTGACTTATAGCTCAGAACCTTCACAGAGAACAAATTTTAGTAAGAAGAACACTAAAGCATTTAAACCCTGTCACAGCGGATGGAAAAGTACATAAAGTATTATGGCAGGATAATAACATAATAACAAACTATTAATTAAGAGCTATGGTCCTTAGTATTTCTTTCTTAAATTTTTTATTTCTTTTCAGAGTAACGGTATTCATTGTTTTTGCACCACACCCAGTGCTCCATGCAATCCGTGCCCTCTCCAATACCCACCACCTGGTTCCCCCAACCTCCCACCCCCCGCCCCTTCAACCCCCTCAGATTGTTTTTCAGAGTCCATATCTCTCATGGTTCACCTCCCTTCCAATTTCCCTCAACTCCCTTCTACTCTCCATCTCCCCTTGTCCTCCATGCTATTTGTTATGCTCCACAAATAAGTGAAACCATATGATAATTGACTCTCTCTGCTTATTTCACTCAGCATAATCTCTTCCAGTCCCGTCCATGTTGCTACAAAAGTTGGGTATTCATCCTTTCTGATGGACCATATCTTCTTTATCCATTTGTCTGGTGAAGGGTATCTTGGATCTTTCCACAGTTTGGCAACTGTGGCCATTGCTGCTAACAACATTGGGGTACAGATAACCCTTCTTTTCACTACATCTGTATGTTTGGGGTAAATACCCAATAGTGCAATTGCAGGGTCATAGGGGAGCTCTAGTATTAATTTCCTAAGTGTTGTTTTCCAAGGTGGCTGCACCAACTTGCATTCCCACCAACAGTGTAAGAGGGTTCCCCTTTCTCCACATCCTCTCCAACACATGTTGTTTACTGTTTTGTTAATTTTGTCCACTCTAACTGGTGTAAGGTCGTATCTCAGTGTGTATTTATTTATTTATTTATTTATTTATTTTTTCCCTTTCTTTTTTTTTAATTTTTTTCTTTTCAGCATAACAGTATTCATTGTTTTTGCACCACACCCAGTGCTCCATGCAATACATGCCCTCCTTAATACCTACCACCTAGCTCCCCCAACCTCCCACCCCCCGCCCCTTCAAAACCCTCAGATTGTTTTTCAGAGTCCATAGTCTCTCATGGTTCACTTCCTCTTCCAGTATCCCTCAACTCCCTTCTCCTCTCCATCTCCCCATGTCCTCCATGTTATTTGTTATGCTCCACAAATAAGTGAAACCATATGATAGTTGACTCTCTTTGCTTGACTTATTTCACCTAGCATAATCTCTTCCAGTCCCGTCCATGTTGCTACAAAAGTTGGGTATTCATCCTTTCTGATGGAGGCATAGTACTCCATAGTGTATATGGACCACATCTTCCTTATCCATTCGTCTGTTGAAGGGCATCTTGGTTCTTTCCACAGTTTGGCAACCGTGGCCATTGCTACTATAAACATTGGGGGTACAGATGGCCCTTCTTTTCACTACATCTTTATCTTTGGGGTAAATACCCAGTAGTGCAATTGCAGGGTCATAGGGAAGCTCTATTTTTGGAGATTCTTGAGGAATCTCCACACTGTTTTCCAAAGTGGCTGCACCAACTTGTATTCCCACCAACAGTGTAAGAGGGTTCCCCTTTCTCCACATTCTCTCCAACACATGTTGTTTACTGTCTTGTTAATTTTGGCCATTCTACCTGGTGTAAAGTGGTATCTCAGTGTGGTTTTGATTTGAATCTCTGATGGCTAGTGATGATGAACATTTTTTCGTGTGTCTCTTAGCCATTTGTGTCTTCTTTGGAGTAGTGTCTGTTCATGTCTTCTGCCCATTATCTGACATGATTATCTGTTTTGTGTGTGTTGAGTTTGAGGAGTTCTTTACAGATCTTGGATATCAGCCCTTTGTCTATACTGTCATTTGTGAATACCTTCTCCCATTCTGTGGGTTGCCCCTTTGTTTTGTTGACTGCTTCCTTTGCTGTGCAGAAGCTTTTGATCTTGATGAAGTCCCAAAATTTCATTTTTGCTTTTTTTTTTCCTTTGCCTTTGGAGACATATCTTGAAAGAAGTTGCTGTGGCTGATATCGAAGAGGTTACTGCCTATGTTCTCCTCTAGGATTCTGATGGATTCCTGTCTCATGTTGAGGTCTTTTATCCATTTTGAGTTTATCTTTGTGTACGGTGTAAGAGAATGGTCGAGGTTCATTCTTCTACACATAGCTGTCCAATTTTCCCAGCACCATTTTTTGAAGAGACTGTCTTTTTTCCACTGTATATTGTTTTCCTGCTTTGTCGAAGATTACTTGACCATAAAGTTGAGGGTCCATATCTGGGCTCTCTACTCTGTTCCACTGGTCTATGTGTCTGTTTTTATGCCATTTCCATGCTGTCTTGGTAATCACAGCTTTGTAGTAAAGCTTGAAATCAGGCAATGTGATGCCCCCAGTTTTGTTTTTCTTTTTCAACATTTCCTTAGCAATTCAGCGTCTCTTCTGATTCCATACAAATTTTAGGATTGTTTTCTCCTACTCCTTGAGAAATGCTCGTGGAATTTTGATCGGGATGGCATTGAAAGTTTAGACTGCTCTGAGCAGTATAGACATTTTAACAGTGTTTATTCTTCCAATGCATGAGCATGGAATGGCTTTCCATCTTTTGTGTCTTCTTCAATTTCTTTCATGAGTGTTCTATAGTTCCGCGAGTACAGATCCTTTACGTCTTTGGTTAGGTTTATTCCCCGATATCTTATGGTTCTTGGTGCCATGTAAATGGAACCAATTCTCTAATTTCCCTTCCTGTATTTTCATTGTTAGTGTATAAGAAAGCAACTGATTTCTGTATAATGACTTTGTACAGAAGTACAATGACTTTGTACTGAATTGCTGTATGAGTTCTAGTAGTTTGGGCATGGAGTCTTTTGGGTTTTCCATATAAAGTATCATGTCATCTGTGAAGAGAGAGAGTTTGACTTCTTCATTGATGATTTGAATACATTTTATTTCTTTTTGTTGTCTGATTGCTCTTGCTAGGACTTCTAATACTATGATGAACAAGAGTGAGGAGAGTGGGCATCTTTGTCATGTTGCTGATATCAAAGGGAGGGCTGTGAGCTTTTTCCCATTGAGGATGATATTCACTTTGGGTTTTTCATAGATAGATTTTATGAAGTTCAGGAATGTTCCCTCTATCCCTATACTTTGAAGCATTTTAATCAGGAATGGATGCTGTATCTTTTCAAATGCTTTTTCTGCATCAATTGAGAGGACCATGTGGTTCTTCTCTCTTCTTTTATTCATTTTGTTCTATCACAATGATTGATTTGCGAATGTTGAACCACCCTTGCATCCCATGGATAAATCCTACCTGATCATGGTGGATAAACTTTTTAATGTACTGCTGGATCCTATTAGTTAGGATCTTGTTGAGAATCTTGGCATCCATATTCATCAGGAATATTGGTCTGAATTTCTCCTTTTTGGTGGAGTCTTTGCCTGGTTTGGGGATCAGGGTAATGCTGGCTTCATAAAAAGAGTCTGGAAGTTTTCCTTCTGCTTCAATTTTTTGAAACAGCTTCAGGAGAATAGGTATTATTTCTTCTTTGATTGTTTGGTAGAATTCCCCAGGGAATTTGTGAAGTCCTGGGCTATTGTTTTTTGGGAGTTGGTTTTTTTTTTTAATCACTGCTTCAATCTTGTTACTAGATATTGGTCTATTCAGGTTGTCAATTTCTTCCTGATTCAGCCTTGGAAGTTTATACATTTCCAAAAATGCATCCCTTCATCTAGGTTGTTTAACTTATTGGCATATAACTGTTGATAATAATTTCTAATGATTGTTTTCTATTTCCTTGGTGTTAGTAGTGATCTCTCCCTTTTCATTCATAATTTTATTAATTTGGGTCCTCTCTCTTTTCTTTTGATTAGTTTGGCCAATGGTTTATTGATCTTATTGATTCTTTCAAAAAACCAGCTTCTAGTTTTGTTGATGCATTCTACTTGTCTCTAGTTTCTATTTCATTGATCTCTGCTCTAATCTGGATTATTTCCCTTCTTGTGTGTGGAGTTGGCTTAATTTGTTGTTGATTCTCCAGTTCCTTAATTTGTTATTGATTCTCCAGTTCCTTAATTTGTTATTGATTCTCCAGTTCCTTAAGGTGTAAAGACAGCTGGTGTATTCTGAATTTTTCAATTTTTTTGAGGGAGGCTTGGATAGCTATGTATTTCCCCCTTAAGACTGCCTTTGTCGTATCCCATAGGTTTTGGACCGAAGTGTCTTCATTCTCATTGGTTTCCATGAATTGTTTAGGTTCTTCTTTGATTTCCTGGTTGATCCAAACATTCTTAAGCAAGGTGGTCTTTAGCTTCCAGGTATTTTAATTCCTTCCGAACTTTTTCTTGTGGTTGAGTTCCAGTTTCAAAGTATTGTGAACTGAGAATATGCAGGGAATAATCTCAATATTTTGGTTTTGGTTGAGTCCTGATTTGTGACCCAGTACGTGGTCTATTCTGGAGAAGGTTCCATGTGCACTTGAGAAGAATGAGTATTCTGTTGTTTTATGGTAGAATGTTCTGTATATATCTATGAGGTCCATCTGGTCCAATATGTCACTCAATGCTCTTGTTTCTTTATTGATTTTCTGCTTGGATGATCTGTCTATTACTGATAGTGTCATGTTAAAATACCCTACTATTAATGTTTCATATCAATATGACTTTTTATCTTGATTAATGGCTGTCTTATGTAGTTGGCTGCTCCCATATGGGGGGCATAAATATTTACAATTGTTAGATCTTCTTGGTGGGTAGACCTTTTAAGAATGATGTAGTGTCCTTCTGTATCTCTGACTACAGTCTTCAGTTTAAAGTCTAATTTATATGTGAATTTATATGAGGATCCTATATAAGAATCACTACCCCATCCTTCTTTTGAGGCCCATTGGCATGAAATATGCTTCTCCATCCCTTCACTTTCATTCTGGATGTATCCTTAGGTTCAAAATCGGTCTCTTGTAGACAACATATGGATGGGTCCTGTTGTTTTATCCAATCTGCAACCCTGTGCCATTTTATGGGCGCATTTAGGCCATTCATGTTGAGAATGATTATTGAGAGATACGTTTTTATTGACATCATGTTATCTGTGAAGTCTTTGTTTCTATAGATTGTCTCCATATATTTCTGTTCAATGATATTCTTGGGTCTTTGCTTCTTTTATAGAACCCCCCCTTAATATTTCTTGTAGTGCCGGCTTGGTGGTCACATACTCCTTTAAACCTTGCTGGTTTTGGAAACTCTTTATCTCTCCATCCATTTTGAATTACAGTCTTCCTGGGTAAAGTATTCTTGGCTGCACGTTCTTTTCATGTAGTGCCCTGAATACATCTTGCCAGCCCTTTCTGGCTTGCCAGGATTCCGTGGACAGGTCTGATGCTATTCTGATGGGCCTTTTCTGTATGTAAGGAATCTCTTCCCCCTAGCTGCTTTCAAGAGCTCATTCTAAAATTATGATTCATCAGTTTCACAGTCATGTGTCTTGAGGTCTTTCTAGAATCTGTGATCTTGGGGGGAGAACTTTCTGCCTCTAGGATATGAAGCCTGGTTCCATTCACCAAATTGGGAAAATTTTCATGGAGAATTTGTTCACCTATATCCTCTAGTCTTCTTTCTTTCTTTCTTTCTTTCTTTCTTTCTTTCTTTCTTTCTCCTCCCCCTCAGGGATTCCAATAATTCTGATGTTGGAATGTCTCATGGCATCATTTATTTCCCTAATTCTGTTTTCATGGCTTCTAAGCTGTTTGTTCCAGGCTTCCTCCTGATTCCTTTTCTTTATCAGTTTGTCCTCTAGATCACTACCTACATCTTCTGCTTCAGTTACCCTAGCTGTTAGAGAATTTAGATTAGCTTGGAACTCATTGATAGTAGTTTAAGCTTCTTCCCTGGTGGCTTTCACTTCTTCCCTAATTGATTCCATGTTGTCATTAATGGTTTTCTCCAGCCTATCCATTACCTGGATAATTGTTAGCCTGAATTCCCTCTGACATACTGTTTACATCCATATCCAATAGCTCTGATGGAGAGGGCACAATTTCTGAATTTTTCCTGTTGGGCATTATTCCTCCTAGTCATTGTGGTGAGAGATGGTTGAGGGGATGTGTAGCTGATTGTATCAACCATGATCTAGGCAAGGTGCACCCTGGAGTGCTTCTGAGCAATCGGGAGTCCCCACCAAAAAAAGAGAAAAAAAGAAGAGAGAGAAAGAGAGAGACAGGAAATAAAGAAAAGGAGAAGACCCAGCCAGAATGGGCCCCAAAGGTAAGATTTATAAAGTATACAAACAAAAATGAGCAAACAAAAAGATTGACAAAAGCAAATAAGAAAAAAAAAAAGAACCCAGCCAAAATGAGCCCTAAGTATAAGATTTATATACTACCAGAACAAAAACAAATACACAGAAATACTGACAGAAGAAACATATGTGAGGGTGGTATAAATCCTCCGTGTGGACGAGGAAGGTTATTTTGATTCTTCCTGGATGTGTCTTGATATCTTTGTTAAAGGATGCCACTTTCCTGAGATAAAGGGGGTTAAAGCTGGTTTATATATAGGGGTAGTATTGATTGCAGAAAGGGGATTACCTTGAAGCTTATCTCTATAGGAATATTTAAAAAAATAGAAAAGCAAAAGAAAAACACAGGTATATGTATCAAAGAAGTTCAAGTTAAAAGGCTATTATAGAATTTTTTGTACTGAACCTCTCGTGATGGTAAATAGGTTAAAAAGTTATAAAAAATTATAAAGAATGAGAATAGTGGGATCATATTAAAAATAAATGTATGTATGAAGTATACAGATTTGGGGGCTGGGCTCTGAGGAAACTGATTTTTCAGGCTTTTGTTCTCTGGATGCTTTTTTGTTTTTTGTTTTTTCTTTTCCCTTAGTGGCTTTTGGTGGTTCTTTGGAGGTTTAGAGGAAAGAAAACTGCCCCCAGACCTCCGTCTCAGAGAGAAGCCTCACTCTGTTCCCCTCTGGGTGGTCCAGAGCACATAAACTCCCCCTCTGCCACATCCTACCAGTAGAGCATGTCCCCAGCCACATTCTCAGATGTCGCAGGAGCTCCTACTTGTCTCTGTACCATGGTGTTATGAAATTTACAAGCAATATCAGTCCAGAGAGCCACTTCCAGTGGCTCTCTGGTTAGGTCCAGACCACCAGAGAGATCCCAACCAGAGATATCCTGCTGAGATTTTCACTTTGGCCCAGGCTAGGGGTGTTCAGACTCTTGCTGGTCCTAGAGAGCACAGGCTAGTGCCTGCACAGACCCTTCTCAGAGGAGGGTGTGGAGTGTGACTCAGACCCTGGTCCTGCAGTACACATGCAGAGTGCAAAAGGCTGTGGTTCTAGAGAGCACCAGCTGGCATCCATACCAGACTCTCTCACACATGCCACCACCCAGTCGCTCTCACACACACCAGTAGCTCAGGGACCGCAGCCTGGATGCTTCACCACACTCTCTGGTACGGTGCCAGTGGTAGCAGTCCTGGGTCCATGGGCTTAAGACCATGCCCATAACTGCCTGATTCCGCCAATTTCCCCTTAAGCTATTTTGCTCTTTTTGAGTGCTTTTAACCAGACTTCAAATTAATGCTGGTCCCCAATCACTGGGCACTCTCGCATTGGGGTATTACTTTCCAATGGTTTGCTTCTGGTGGCTCCCTCCCCCTTTTGTTATCTTCTGATATCAATCCAACAACGTTACCACTCCACTTTACCTGTCCACTGGCATCTTCTGCCCCCATAGAGATCCAGAAGTATATAATCCTACATCTCAGCCTGATTTCATGGGTGTTCAGAGTGTTCTGGTAGACAATGAGCTCACTTTAGGAGACCAGTTGAAACAGTGTCTCCTACTTCTCTGCTCTCTTGCACCCCCTCAAAAGTGGGATTTTCATTATACAACTTGAGAATTCTGAGATACAGAATATAGTTCTGTATCTCAGCAGATAGTGGAAGAGAATAATTTTCATACATATTCTCATAACAAGTGAATGAAGGGGTCAATTTCTAGGAAAACCAAGTGTTTAAAATCTATAATCCAAATGCTGGTGATTAAGATGGCAGAGGAGTAGAGGGTCCCTAAGTTTGTCTTGTCCCTCAAACACAGCTAGATAATTATCAAATCATTCTGAACACCTAAGAAATCAATCAGAGGTTTGATAGAACAGAATCTACAAGAAGAAAAATAGAAAAGTAACCACATTTAGGAAGGCAGAAAGTACGGAGAATTTTCTTGGAGGAGATACAGCTACGAATAAGGTGGCAGGAAGGGAGCCTGTTTACAGAGGCTATTGCAGAGTATTATAAGCAGCAGAGTTCAAAATCTGAACTTTTAGAAGTCCACTACTGTAGGGGATGTGCCTGGCTTAAAGGTTCTCAGGTAGTGAAGCAAGGTGGCATCCCAGAAGTAACAAGGTGATCTGAGGATCCCCTTGGTTGTGAAAAGAACCAGTGGTGTCTAAGTGCCACATTATTCTCAGGCATAGGAGTGGGAAAGCCATCTGAGAACAGTGGGTCTTGGTACCGGCTTTCTGCTTTGTTTTGCCATAAACTGTGAACTGCTGCACTGCTGTGGGACTGCTTTCCTGGGACTAGCCATCAAACGGCAAAAGCATGGTGACACCCTCCCCCAATGGAACACCATGGTTCTATGGGAGTCCCTAAAATTTGGAGTTTTGGAGTTTGAATTTGGAGTTTTGAAATTCAGTCATGCACCTGAGATATAAAAGCTTGGATATAAAAGCTGAGGTATAAAAGCAGGGTGAACACAGGGTTCAGATGGAGACTGAAGACATAAGAAGGGTGATTGGTTGCTCTTCTGTGAGGGCTCACTGAGGAGTGGGGGGCTAAAGAGAGGAGCGCAGTCATATTTGCCATGCCATCAGCACTGAAAACCTTCAAGAAGCAGAACTTCACTACCTTACCTCCTCGTGGAGGCCAAACCAGAGCCACTTACACTTAGCCCTGCCCCACCTGCACCTTGGAGATATCTTTCCACTGAAACAAGTTGGCAAAGAATCAGTGCAGCAGGCCCCTCCCACAGAATGACACAAACAACTCACCTGCACCAAGTCCACTGATCATAGAGTGTGGCAAAGCTCTGGCTCTGGGGGAAACAGGATCTAGCTTCCTTTTAACTTTTATTCTTTATTTATTATTTTTTCATGTATTTTCTAATTTTTTCAATTCTTTTTTATTATTAATTTTTAAAATTATTTATTTATATATTATATATTTATTTCTTTATTTTTCTGTTTATTTTCAGTCTACTTTATTTCTTTCCTTGTTTGTCCTCTTTTGGCATCTAGATTCTTTAAACGAGCAGACCAAAACACACCTATGATCTAGTTTTTTTTTTCTTTATTCCTTTCTTTTCTGGACAAAATGACAAGGCAGAGAAATTCACCTCAAAAGAAAGAACAGCAAATAGAACTCACAGCCAGGGATTTAATAAATATAGGTATAAATAAGATGTCTGAACTAGAATTTAAAACAACGATTATAAGGATACTAGCTGGGCTTGAAAAAAAGCATAGAAAACACTAGAGAATCCCTTACTGAAGAGATAAAAGAACTAAAAGCTAGTCAGGTCAAAATTAAAAATGCTATAACTGATATGCAAACACAAATGGAGGCTGTAAAAACAAGTTGAATGGAGCAGAGGAGTGAATCAGTGATTTAGAAGATAAAAATTATGGAAAATAATAAAGCTGAAAAGAAGAGCAAAAGAGAGATAATGGATCAAGAAGGTAGACTTTGGAAACTCAAGAGACTTATTAAAATGTAATAACATTCATATCATAGGAGTCCCAGAAGACCAAGAAAGAGTAAAAGGGGCAGAAGATTATTCGAACAAATTTTAGCTGAAAACTTCCCTAATCTGGGGAAGGACACAGACGTCAAAATCCAGGAAGCACAGAGATATCCCATTAAATTCAACAAAAGCCAGCCATTGCCAACACACAACTGGTCAAATTCACAAAGTGCACAGGCAAAGAAAGAATCCTGAAAACAGCAAGGGGAAAAAAAAATCCTTAACTTAGAAGTGAAGACAGATCAGATTCACAGCAGATCTGTCCACAGAAACTTTGCAGGCCAGAAAAAGTGGCAGGATATATTCAACATGCTGAATGGGAAAATATGCAGCCAAGAATACTTTATCCAACAAGGCTGTCATTTCAGAATAGAAGGAGAGATAAAAGAATTTCCCAGACAAACAAAAACTAAAGGAGTTTGTAACCATTAAACCAGACCTACAAAGAAATTTTGAGAGGACCTCTTTAAGTGGAGAAAAAATGCCAAAAGCAACAAAGCCTAGAAAGGACCAGGGAATATCACCAGAAATATCAACTCTATAGGTAACACAAAGGCACTAAATCCATATCTTTCAATAGTCACTATGAATGTAAATGGACTAAATGTTCCAATCAAAAGACATAGGTATAAGAATGGATTAAAAAAAAAAAAACAAGATCCATCTATATGCTGCCTACAAGAGTCTCATTTTAGACCTAAAGACACCTGCAGATTGAATGTGAGGGGATGGAGAATCATTTATTATGCTAATGGACATCAAAAGAAAGCTGGAGTAGCCATACTTACATAAGACAAACTAGATTTTAACACAAAGACTGGGGGCGCCTGGGTGGTTCAGTGGGGTAAAGCCTCTGCTTTCGGCTCAGGTCATGATCCCAGAGTCCTGGGATCAAGCCGCTAATTGGGCTGCGTGCTTGACAAGGAGCCTGCTTCCCTTCCTCTCTCTCTATGCCTGCCTCTCTGCCTACTTGTGATCTCTGTCTGTCAAATAAATAAATAAATAAATAATCTTTAAAACAAAGACTGTAACAAGAGATGAAGAAAGGTATTATATCATAATTAAAGGGTCTATCTATCAAGAATATCTAACAATTGCAAATATTTATGCCCCCAACTTGGGAGCACCCAAATATATAAATCAATTAATAAGTAACATAAAGAAATTCATTGATAATAATACAATAATAGTAGGGACTTTAACACCCTATTTACAGCAATAGACAGATAATCCAAGCAGAAAATCAACAAGGAAACACTGGCTATGAATGACACACTGGACCAGATGGATTTAATAAATATGTTCGGAACATTCTATCCTAAAGCAACAGAATACACATTCTTTTCTAGTGCACATGGAACCATTTTCCAGAACAGATCACCTACTAGGTCACAAATCAGCCCTCAACAAGTACTAAAAGATCGAGATCTTACCATGCATATTTTCAGACCTCAATGCTATGAAACTTGAAATCAACCACAAAAAAATTGGAAAGACCTCAAATACATGGAGATTAAAGAGCATCCTCCTAAAGAATTAATGGGTTAATAGGAAATCAAAGAAGACATTTAAAAATACAGAAGCAAATGAAAATGAAAGCAGGACAGTCCAAAACCTGGGATGCAGCAAATACAGTCCTGAAAGGGAAGTATATAGCAATACAGACCTACTTTGAGAAGCAAGAAAACTCTCAAATACACAACCTAAACTTACACCTAAAGGAGCTAGAAAAGGAACAGCAAACAAAGCCTAAAGCAAAAGAAGGGAAACAATAAAGATTAGAGCAGAAATGAATGATTTAGAAGCAAACAAACAAACAAACAAAAACCCCAGTAGGACAAATTAATGAAACTAAGAGCTGGTTCTTTGAAAGAATTAATAAATTTGATAAACCCCTAGCCCAGACATAAGAAAAAGGAAAGAGAAAGGACCCAAAGGTAAAATCATGAATGAAAGAAGAGCGATCACAACCAACACCACAAAAACGCAAACAATTAAAAGAGAACACTATGCAAAATTATATGCTAACAAACTGGGCACCTGAAAAAATGGATAAATTCCTAGAAACTTACAAACTACTAAAGCTGAAATAGGAAGAAATAGAAAACTTGAAGAGACCGATAACCAACGAAGAAATTGATTCAATAATGAATAGTCTCCCAACAAACAAAAGTCTAGGGCCAGATGGCTTCCAGGGGAATTCTACCAGACATTTAAAGAAGAGCTAATACCTATTCTTCTCAAACTGCTCAAAAAAAAAAAAAAAGAAAAGAAAAGAAAAAGAAAGAAAGAAAGAAATGGAAAGAAAACTTCTAAACTCATTGTACGAAGCTAGCCTTACTCCAAAACCAGACAAAGACTCCACTAAAAAGGCAAATTACAGACCAATATCCCTGATGAACATGGATGAAAAAATTCTCAATAAAAATGCAAGTTGGTGCAGCCACTTTGGAGAACAGTGTGGGGATTTCTCAAGAAATTAAAAATAGAGCTTCCCTATGACCCTGCAATTGCACTACTGAGTATTTACCCCAAAGATACAGATGTGGTGAAAAGAAGGGCCATCTGTACCCCAATGTTTATAGCAGCAATGGCCATGGTTGCCAAACTGTGGAAAGAACCAAGATGCCCTTCAACGGATGAATGGATAAGGAAGATGTGGTCCATATACACTATGGAGTATTATGTCTCCATCAGAAAGGATGAATACCCAACTTTTTTTTTTCCCTTGCTACTTTATGTCTTTTTGTTTGTTTGTTTTATTTTCAGCGTAACAGTATTCATTGTTTTTGCACCAAACCCAGTGCTCCATGCAATCCGTGCCCTTTCCAATACCCACCACCTGGTTCCCTCAACCTCCCACCCCCCGCCCCTTCAACCCCCTCAGATTGTTTTTCAGAGTCCATATCTCTCATGGTTCACCTCCCTTCCAATTTCCCTCAACTCCCTTCTACTCTCCATCTCCCCTGTCTTCCATGCTATTTGTTATGCTCCACAAATAAGTGAAACCATACGATAATTGACTCTCTCTGCTTGACTTATTTCACTCAGCATAATCTCTTCCAGTCCCGTCCAAGTTGCTACAAAAGTTGGGTATTCATCCTTTCTGATGGAGGCATAATACTCCATAGTGTATATCGACCACATCTTCCTTATCCATTTGTCTGTTGAAGGGCATCTTGGTTCTTTCCACAGTTTGGCGACCGTGGCCATTGCTGCTATAAACATTGGGGTACAGATGGCCCTTCTTTTCACCACATCTGTATCTTTGGGGTAAATACCCAGTAGTGCAATTACAGGGTCATAGGGAAGCTCTATTTTTAATTTCTTGAGGAATCTTCACACTGTTCTCCAAAGAGGCTGCACCAACTTGCATTCCCACCAACAGTGGAAGAGGGTTCCCCTTTCTCCACATCCCCTCCAACACATGTTGATTCCTGTCTTGCTAATTTTGGCCATTCTAACTGGTGCAAGGTGGTATCTCAATGTGGTTTTAATTTTAATCTCCCTGATGGCTAGTGATGACGAACATTTTTTCATGGGTCTGATAGCCATTTGTATGTCTTCATTGCAGAAGTGTCTGTTCATATCTTCTGCCCATTTTTTTAATATGATTGTCTGTTTTGTGTGTGTTGAGTTTGAGGAGTTCTTTATGATCCTGGATATCAGTTTTTTGTCTGTACTGTCATTTGCAAATATCTTCTCCCATTCTGTGGGTTGCCTCTTTGTTTTGTTGACTGTTTCCTTTGCTGTGCAGAAGCTTTTGATCTTGATGAAGTCCCAAAAGTTCATTTTCACTTTTTTTTCCTTTGCCTTTGGAGACATATCTTGAAAGAAGTTGCTGTGGATGATATCGAAGAGATTACTGCCTATTTTCTCCTCTAGGATTCTGATGGATTCCTGTCTCACGTTGAGGTCTCTCTTTTTTTTTTTAAATAATCATTTTTTTAAATTTATTTTCAGCATAACAGTATTCATTGTTTTTGTACCACACCCAGTGCTTCATGAGGTCTTTTATCCATTTTGAGATTATCTTTGTGTATGGTGTAAGAGAATGGTCGAGTTTCATTCTTCTACATATAGCTGTCCAGTTTTCCCAGCACCATTTATTGAAGAGACTGTCTTTTTTCCACTGTATGTTTTTTCCTGTTTGTCAAAGATTATTTGACTGTAGAGTTGAGGGTCCATATCTGGGCTCTCTACTCTGTTCCACTGGTCTATGTGTCTGTTTTTATGCCAGTACCATGCTGTCTTGGTGATCACAGCTTTGTAGTAAAGCTTGAAATCAGGATATCAGCCTTTTGCCTGTACTGGCAATTTGCGAATATCTTCTCCCATTCTGTGGCTTCCTCTTTGTTTTGTTGACTGTTTTCTTTGCTGTGCAGAAGATTTTTGTCTTGACGAAGTCCCAAAAGTTCATTTTTTATTTAAACAAAATCAAAATGCCTTTGGAGACATCTTTTTTTTTTTTTTCAATTTCTTTTCAGCATAGCAGAATTCATTGTTTTTGCACCACACCCAGTGCTTTTGGAGATATATCTTGAAAGAAGTTGCTGTGGCCAATGTTGAAGTGATTACTGCCTATGTTCTCTTCTAGGATTTTGATGGATTTCTGCCTCACGTTGAGGTCTTTTATCCATTTCAAGTTTATCTTTGTGTCTGGTGTAAGATAACGGTCGAGTTTCATTCTTCTACACATTGCCATCTAGACCCTGTATTTACCAGAAACCGGGTCCTCTCTCCACACCCACCAAACCCCAGCCTGGATACGCCACCCTATATCTCTTTTTGAGGATCACAACACAGACCTTCACTCTCAGCTCCCTCAAGCCAATGGTACTGTCCCTTCTCACCATTCTCCTGGGTTTCACCCAGCCAGTTATCCCATCCATATCAACCCATAAAAATCCCACAGGATATCCCAGTTTTTGTGTTTGTTTGTTTTAGGATTTCTGGAAATAAACTCTTAATACTGGTTTTTGTGTTGACATCTCAATTCAGGAACACTTGACCTGTAATTCTCCTACCCTGTAATGTCTATCGCTGGGATGGCAGCATCAAGATTCTCTTCATCCTATGAAAGCAGTGTGAGTTTGTTCCCTTTGCTTGTTCTCTGTATGACTATGTAGAAAAGGGGCATATTATTATATGTAATATTACATATACACAATGTAATATTACTCAGCTATCATGGGGGTTGAAATTGTGCCATTTGCAGTGATGTGGATGGAGCTAGAGTATATTATGCTCAGTGAAACAAGTCAGTCACAGAAAGACAAATGCTATACGGTTTCCTCAAATGTGGAACTGAACGAACAGAACAGATGAACATAGTGGGAAGTGAACAGATGAACAAGTGGGAACATAGTGGGAAAAAATAGAGTGGGATAAAAATCACAATAGTCTCTTAATGATAGAGAAGAAACTGAGGGTTAGTGGAGGGAGGTGGGTAGGGGATGGGCTAAATGAGTGATGGGTATTAAGGAGGAAACTTCTTATGAGGAGCACTGCATATAATATGCATGTGATGAATCACTAAATGAAAAAAAAGTTGACTTTTGGAAATCATATATTTTTCTAACATTAGGAACATATTTAGGTCAGGCAGCTTGATTAAAGCATGAAAACTGTAAAATAATATCACAAAATTATGAAATACCTTATATAACCCTGTAGACAAAGTGGAGGCTGGAAATGAAAAACAAGTGAGAATAATTTCAGTTTATGTGATCCAACCCATTTAAAGGAACAGCCTTTGGAAAATTAATATGAACTTACCTGTAGAAAAAAATATCAGATTTCCCACCATAGGGAGCATGTCAACTGTTACCCCACTGTTGCTCCTCAGCTCAGAGAGTGGCAGTTGGAATGGAAGGCAACGTGTGCATCATTACATCCCCATGGCAACAGGTCATTGTAGAGTCTTCAGAGTGAAAGTGCTTCATGTGCCTCTACACACTGTGCGTCCAACTGCTGCTGTGTAAAACAGTGTGTGACTACAGGGGCATGTGTGGCATTGAAGAGGATATGTTTGTTTCACAATCTGATCCCAGGCCCACACATTGTTATTCTGTTATTATGAAAACAGGTTATATCAGAAATCCTGCCCACCAAATAGAATGGGCAGGGAAAGTTCAGTGTGAAAAGGGATAAAGCTAGGATGTTGAGAACAGAGAAATTCCAGTCTTGATTTGAAATATCATCTCCACTCATTTCTACTATTCCTGAGCCACCACATTTTTAGGAAACACTATTTCAATTTGTTGTAGAGGAAACAAAAACATAGTAGAGATTCAATTTGTAAAAGTCACTTTTCCTCTCTCTCAGCATATAATTATCAAACTATAGGAGTCCTGTCATCATCTCTCTGTATCCCATACATTTCCTCTGTATGCAGCTAATTCTATATACTTTGTTATTTCAAACTCTTTGAGTACCTTGAACATTTTCCATTACCATGCAAGCAAAGAACCAGCTATTTCCATAGTGATTAAGAAGAAAGAATCAATATATTTTCAGCAGTGGGTAGGGTGAAAATATAAAATCAATCTTTTCTTTTTCTAAAGATTTATTTGCACATTTAAGGCAGAGAAAGAAAGAGGGAGAAAAAGAGAGGAGGGGCAGGGTGAGTGAGAGAAAGGGAGAATTGCAAACAGACTCCCCTCTTAGCATGGAGCCTGATGCAGGGCTCAGTCTCTGGACCTTGAGATCATGGCTTAAGTCAAAATCGGGAGTTGGACATCTAACAAACTAAGCCACCCAGGTGCCTACAAACGATGCTGTTCTAAACCCTTCAGATAACCAAAACTCTAGGATTGTATGTGTGTTATGGTTCATCATTCAACATCTAATCACACCCACTCTTATACTATGGTCATCATAACTGGCCAGAGTTAGGGAAGTGATCAGCCCCCCAATTCAAGGTTAAAGTGAACACGACAAGTTAAACAAGAGAGTGTTGCCATATGTAAAGCAAATTCATCAATGGTCTGGGGGTGTTATAAAGAATTTGCAACAGTGATTGTGATTTAAGGTGGCAGAAGTGTAGGAGATCCCAAGTTTGTCTTGTCCCTTCAATAGGTCTAGATGGTTACCAAATCATTCAGAACACCTACAAAATCCATTAGAGATTTGAGAAAAGAAATGCTGCAAATATCCAAGTAGAAGAGCAACCACTTTTTGGAAGGTAGAAGGTGCAAAGCCTTGATTATGGGATGATATATCTGAGGATACAGTGGAAGGGAGGGAGTCTGCTTAAGGAGGCTAAAAATAGTGTTAAAAATAGTAGAGGCTAAAAATTGTGTTAAAAATAGTAGAGAGCAAAACTGGAGCTAGAAGTCTGCTACAGTGGGTTATGTCCCAGGGTTAAAGGTGCTCACTTAGCAAGGCAGAGCAGAATCCCAGGTGGGACTCTATGGTCTCAGGGTCCCTGTGGTCACAAGAAGAACAGGGGTGCCTGAGTGTGGCAGATTTCCAAGAAACAAGAGTGGGAAAGCCAGCTGCAAACAGTGAGTCCAGGTGAAGGCTTTCTGCTCTGGGATGTCATAAACTGAACATCTGCATGATCTTGTGACCATTTTCCTGGCAGAGGCCCAGAGAAAAAAAGAAGCATGGAGACACTCCCCTCTCCCCAAGAAGGAACAGTGCAGGTCTGCACTGCAGGAGTCTAGAAAATTTGAAATTTTGAAACTCAGTCACCTGCCTGAGATAAAAACAGTAAGTCCCAGGTTGGCTGAATACAAAGTTCTCATGGAAACCGGGGAGACAAAAGTGATTTCCCACTTTCCTGTGAGGGCTATCTGAAGAGTGAGGTTCAGGAACTATCAGTTCTGAGGCTATACAGAGCATAGCACCACCATATTCATCCCACCAATGGTGCTGAACACTTACAGGAAGCAAAGCACCACCACATAGAACAATCTAGAGCCCCTTACACTGACCCCTGCCTCTTTGTGCACTGGAGGTGTATTTCAGTAGGGCAAGTACACATGAGAATAAGCACAAGGGGGCCCTCTCTGAGACGAGGAGGAGGAACAATGGTTTCCTATGAAGTTTTCTGATAGTAGAGGGATGCAAAACTTCAGGTCTTAGGGAAAACAGTAAATATCAGACTTTTTTTTATTTAAAATTTTTAGGATCCCTAAGGGGTAGAAGAGATAGAGGGGGTGTAGAAGATATATTTGTCCAAATCCTACCTGAAAATTTCCCTAATCTGGGGGATAAAACAAGTAATTATGTCCTAGAGGCACAGGATACCCCCCAAGATCAATGAGGGTAGACTGACCCCCCAGTATATGAGAGCAAAACTCGTGAATCTTAGAATCAAGGAAACCATTTTAAGGGAAGCTAGGGGAAGAAATTACTTATGTATGGAGGGGGGAACATCAGAATAACACCAGACCCAACCACAGAGAACTGACAGTCCAGAAATGGCTGGCAAGACATATTCAGAGCAATTAATGAGAAGAACATGCTTCCAAGAATTCTTTATATGGCAAGTCTGTCATTCAGAATAGATGGAGAGATAAGAAGCTTCCAGGACTGACAGAGACTGAAAGAATATGAGACCACTAAGCCAGCCCTGCAAGAAATATTAAGGGGGGGGTCTTTAAAAATATTTCATTTATTATTATTATTATTATTGCATTATGTTAGTCAGCATAAAATACACCATTAGGTTTTTAAATTTTTTTTTATTTTTTAAATTTCTTTTCAGTGTTACACCATTAGTTTTTGATGCAGTGTTCCAAGATTCATTGTTTATGTGCAACACCCAGAGCTCCATGCAATATATACCTTGCTTAATATGCACTACAAGGCTCACCCATCCCATCACCCATCCCCTCTAAAACCGTCAGATTGTTTCTCAGAGTCCACAGTCTCTCATGATTCATCCCCTGCCTCCGATTTCTGCCCCTTCATTTTTCCTTTCCTTCTCTTAATGTCCTCCATGTTATTTCTTATGTTCCACAAGTAAGTGAAACCATATGATAATTGAATTTCTCTGCTTGACTTATTTCACTCAGCGTAATCTCCACTCCCATCCATGTTGATGCAAAAGTTGGGTATTTATCCTTTCTGATGGCTGAGTAGTATTCCATTGTATATATAGACCACATCATCTTTATCCATTCACCTTTTGAAGGTCATCTTGGCTCCTTCCAAATTTTAGCTATTGTGGACATTGCTGCTATGAACACTGAGGTACATATGGCCCCTCTTTTCACTACACCTGTATCATTGGGGTAAATACCCAGTAGTACAATTACATGGTCATAGGGTAGTTCTATTTTCAATTGTTTGAGAAATCTCCACACTGTTTTCCAAACTGGCTGCACCAATTTGCATTCCCACCAACTGTGTAAGACTGTTCCCATTTCTCCACATCCTCTCCAACAGTGTTCTGTCTTGTTAATCTTTGCCATTCTAACTGATGTAAGGTGGTATCTCAATGTGGTTTTGATTCAAATTTCCCTGATGGCCAATGATGATGAACATTTTTTCATGTGTCTGTGAGCCATTTGTATTCTTCATTGTAGAATGTCTGTTCATGTCTTCTGCCCATTTTTTTAGGACATGATTATTTGTTTTTTGGTTGTTGATTTTGAAAAGTTCTTATCAGCCCTTTGTCTGTAGTGTCATTTGAGAATATATTTTCTGATTCCGTGGGTTGCCTCTTTATTTCATTGACTGTTTCCTTTGCTGTGCAGAAGTTTTTATCTTAATGAAGTTAAGGGGGGTTCTATAAAAGGAGAAATCCCAAGAGTGATACAGAACAGACATATACAGTGACAATCCATAGAAACAAGGACATCGCAAGCAACGTGATAATAATAATATCTTATCTGTCAACAATCACTCTCAACTTGAATGGCCTAAATGCTCCTGTGAAATGGCACAGGGTTAAAGATTAGATAAAAAGACAGGACCCATCCATATGCTGTCTCTAAGAGACTCATTCTGAGCCTAAAGATACATCCAGACTGAAAGTGAAGGGATGGAGAACAATTTTTCATGCCAACACATCTCAAAAGAAAGCTGGGGTAGAATTCTCATATCAGACAATTTAGATTTTAAGCTAAGAACAGAAGTACACTATATCATTCTTAAAGAGTCTATTCAACAAGAATATCTAACAATTGTAAATATCTATGCCTCCAACATGAAAACCGCCAACTACATAAGCCAACTGTTAAACAAAATGAAGAGACATACTGATGAGAATACATTAATTGTAGGAGAACTTTACATGCCACTCTCAGCAAGGGACAGACCAACTCAGTAGAAAATCAACAAAGAAAAAAAGAGCTTTGAATATGACACATTGGATCAGATGGTATTCACAGGTATATATGGAACATTCAACCCTAAAACAACAGAATATCATTCTTCTCGAGCACACATGGAACTTTCTCCAGAATAGATTACATACTGAATCACAAATCAGGTCTCAATTGATACAAAAATTTTGAGATGATTCCCGGCATATTCTCAAACCAAAATACTTTGAAACTGGAACTCAATCACAAGAGAAGTTTGGAAGAAATTCAAACACTTGGAAGCTAAAGACCATCCTGTTTAGAAGGTTTGAAGCAAATGGGAAAACAAGAAGAACTTAAACAATTCATGGAAATTTAAAAAAAAAAATGAAGACACATTAGTCCAAAACCTATGGAAAAAAAAAAAGAAAAAGAAAAATCCTGAATACACAAACTCTCTTTAAACCTTAAAGAACTGGAGAATCAACAACAAATTAAGCATACCCCATGCACAAGAAGGGAAATAATTAAGATTAGGGAAGGTATCAATGAATTAGAAACCAGAAGAGATACACTAGAAAACATTGAAAAAACTAGGAGATGGTTCATTGAAAGAATTAATAAGATTGATAAACCTCTGGCCAGACTTATCAAAAAGAAAGTGAAAAGGACCCAAATTAATAAAATCATGAATGAAAGGGGAGAGATCGTGACTAACAGCAAGGAAATGGAAGCAATCATCAGAAATTATTATCAACAGCTATATGCCAATAAGTTAAGCAGCCTAGAAAAAATGGATGCATTCTTGGAAACCTAGATACATCTAAGACTGAAATAGGAAGATTCCGACATCCTGAATAGACCAATCACTAGCAGTGAGATTGAAGCAGTGATCAAAAACCTCCCAAAAAATAAGAGTCCAGGGCCTGAAGGACTCACTGGGGAATTCTACCAAATATTCAAAGAAGAAATAATACCTATTCTACTGAAGCTGTTTCAAAAAATTGAAGCAGAAGGAAAACTTCCAAATTCAATCCATAAGGTCAGCATTACTCTGATCACCAAACAAGTCAAAGACCCCACCAAATAGAATTTCAGACCAATATCACTGATGAATATGGATGCTAAGATTCTCTACAAGATCCTAGCAAATAGGATCCAACAGCACATTGAAGATTATCCACCATGACCAGGTGGGATTCATCCCTGGGTTACAAGGATGGTTCAACACTCTCAAATCAATCAATGTGATAGAACAAATCAATAAGAGAAGAGAGAAGAACCACATGGTCCTCTCAATTGATGCAGAAAAAGCATTTGACAAAATCCAGCATCCGTTCCTGATTAAAATGCTTCAAAGTATAGGGATAGAGGGAACATTCCTGAACTTCATCAAATCTATCTATGAAAGACCCACAGCAAATATCATCCTCAATGGGAAAAAGCTCGCAGCCTTCCCGTTGAGATCAGGAACACGACAAGGATGCCCACTCTCACCACTCTTGTTCAACATAGTATTAGAAGTCCTAGCAACAGCAATCAGACAACAAGGAGAAATAAAAGGTATCCAAATTGGCAAGGAAGAAGTCAAACTC